>NC_135416.1:4472500-4617500 GCF_051991245.1 Festucalex cinctus | reverse complement strand
AACAAATATTCAGAAAACAGATGAGGTACAAAAAATAAGTTAAATAATGTCTATTTATTTATTTATTTTTTGCTTTTTAATTCCAAAACAAACCTAAAAAAAAAAATGACTCAAAAAATCGGCTCTATGTATGAAAACGTGAAATAAAACAGGTTTTGTTTCCTCCAAAATTATAATATTATTTTTTAATTATTTTTAACATAACAATTATCAGAATTTTCAATTTTCAATTCAATATTGTACAAAAAAAAAAAAAGTCATAAAAATCTTGGACCAAATACATGTAATCACTTTTTCCTAATATATTTGACAAATTTTTACAAATTTGTCAGATAATTTGAATGCAATAAAGCCACCAAACTGTCGCATTCCTTTTAAGATATTTTGCACAAAATCCTGTTAAATTCTCAAGTTACTTGTATGAAATTTTATAGAAAATCCAGGTAATAACTTTAGATAAATTGTTGTTGAAAAATTCATATGCAAAAAAAGAATAATAATTCTACAATTTAGCATAAAGTTAAAAAAAATAAAATAATAATCATACAAAACTCCATGAAAATTTTCACTTTACATGTAAAATTTCTGTACAAGATGTTTCTAAATTCTCGGAAATCCTTTCGTATAAAATTTGCGCAAAGCACAACATACTTTTCTTATAAAATATAGAAAATCGTGTTTAATTAAATCAATTTGGGTATTATAGAAGCCATTCTAAAACGAGGGCATATTATTATTTCCCATTCATCCTCTTCAGTGTATGCTAATGCTAACCTAGCCTGGCGCTGCCCCCTTGACCACCTGTTGTGTCTGTCCCGCTAAATATTTCACGGCCCCTCTTGCGTTCCCGTGCTGCTTCCTCCGCCGTGCTTTTGATGTTTTTGTTGCGCGTTGGCCGCCCGTCTTCATCCTCGCCACGAAATCATCCTTCGCTTTCCCTTTCATGCGCCCAAAACTTTGCATTGCATTCGGACGCGGGGGCCGGAGAACGCTCTTTCCTCCCGAGCTCGACACGCGTTAACGTCTTTGATAAAAGCGACGGTGCTGAGGAGGTGCTGCTGGATGCCTTTCGAAAGGTCTCCGGGAGGCTGATTAGCATCGGGGAGCCGGCGAAGCGGCGGCTTCTCGCTAATGAGCAGAAATGCTACTTGGCTGCCATTCCACGGCTCGGTCAAGACTTGTTACAGCCGACGTTTTCATCGCACCGCCGCCCGTGCCAAATAACTTGAAAGCTTCGCTCTTCTGGAGCGGTCTTGGCGTCGGACGCTTTTTTGCTCGCCTATGGGGGGGGGTTAGGTCACACGTGTGCTGCTATGTGGATGGCAGCTGGCACGGGAAGGTTTTCATCCCGGACGTTTACGTGTGAGGAAAGTCAATTTTGCAGAGTAAATTTTACTCTAAAAAGAGTCTATTTTGTCCCACTCTAAACAAGAGCAAAATTTACACTTGGAAGAGAGTAAAATATTCGGAGTAAATTTTACTGCGCACTCGTGTTAATTTCATCAACGAAAACAAAACAAAAATAATTTCGTCAACACACATTTTTCACCAAATTAACAAGACTAGATTAGACAAAAACCCTCATTGATAAACAATGAGTATGCATTTTCGTCGACTAATGACAAAAATGTACCTCACTTCATAAAAACTGGACTCAAATCTATGGACTGTTATGATGTATGACGAGAGGCGTAGAACTCGACTAGATGAAAAACAACGAGAATGCATCGAGAATCACAAGACGCCAAGCCCCTTTGGGCTGTGGAGAGGCACAGCGGAACCGAGGTAATAATCCGGCAAACACACACTTCTCGGTTTGGCTTAAATAGCCAGTGAATTGATCGGATTGGCTGTGGCTCGACATGTGGGTAACAGGACTGACATGGAATTATCTGATTGGCTGTTGACAAGGAAAGGAATTAAAGATTCTTGACATCACATAGCGGCTTTCCAGTTGAAACCAGATGATGGATACATCAGTTCAAAACAGACACTTGATCTCACGGTCATGACCCAAACTTAACTCTGGCATGACCCAGTCATGACATGGACATTTTAGGTCATGAACAAAAACGAGAAAAAAAATTATATGATTTTTGTAAAATCTCGTGTCTCCTAATCTGTCACTGTGACATTGTCATGTGACACACAATGACACGCCCCCTTTCAAATCTACAGCTAGCGAGTGCAAGATGCACGAACACATGGGACAGACAGGAAGTGGATTCAACGTGAAAGGTGTATAAAAATAATAAAAAAAGTAAATTATATCTATAACGTAATATTAATCTAACGGCTATAACGTATCAAATATTGTAATTTGACCGCTAATTTATGGTGGCTAATTTACGAGCTCATCATAGCATGTAGCCACAGTAGGCTAGCCACTTGTTGACGTACTGCAATTGTTTGTCAAGTTGTTTTTAATCAAAAAGACGAGAGAAAATTTTACGTGAAATGGTTTTAGAGCCGAATATTCCACATAATCTGCTGACAAAAAAATAATAAAAAATAATAAATAGTATTTATTATTATAATGTTTTATACATTTATTTTTTTATTATTATTTTTTTATTTATTATTATTATTTTTTAGCCCTTGTATTTATTAAACAGGGGTTAAATGATTGCCCTGACTAAAACTGGACTAAAATGTTAACACAATTACGTTTTATTGGACTAAAAAAAAGACTAAAATGCTAAATTTATAGTTGACTAAAAATGGACCAAATAAACGGGATGAGGTTGACTAACTATGAACTGAGACTAAATTTAAAAATGGCCGATAAAATTAACACTACTGTGTCTACCCCATGACACAAACCGAATAACGTTTTTTTCACTAAGTCAATTTTAGTAGCACACTTTTTTTTTAGTACATTTTATTTATTTATTCTTTAAAAGTTACACAGTGTTGAGAAACGAATTCCCGACCTTTAGCTTTGATAAGACTGCCACTCTACCACCTGAGCTATGCCACTCCTACTGTTTGCTAATATCCAAAAGGAGAATGTTTATTATCATTATTATTATTATTATTATTTAAATAAACCAGCAAAATGTAGTCAAAATCTCTCCTTGCAAAATGTAACTGGAATTTCTGAGTGAAAAATCTTTAATAGTTTTTTTTTTTTTTTTCATGGGATAGCAGATTCTCTCGTACACTGTAAAAAATACTTGGAGTAAAATTTAGACTGAATATTTTACTCTCATCCAATTGTAAAATTTACTCTGTTTAGAGTGGGACCAAAAATGTATTCTACTAATTTTACTGTGTGACTCTCATTATTTTATATGTAACAAAAAATGTAAAAAAAAATAAATAATAATAAATAAATAAAAATAAAAATAAAAAAAATAAATTGGTTGAAGTTTAGTACTTGTAAAGACAAAAATATATACGATATATCAATAATGGTGTCCAATGAGGTGCTATTAATTCAGCATTGTTGGGCCTTGGTGGAGGTTCATCCTACTTTTTACTCATATGAGTCTTTTTTTTTTTTTTGAAGCAACAATGTATAAAAAAAATAAAAAAAATAAAAAAGTAGTTTGGAAGCGCCGCTCTTAATGAAATTCCGACTTTCGTGCCCCGGTGTCAGGCTCGGCTCAACGACGCCATACATCACTGTTTTTTGTTTTTTTCCTTTTGTGTCTTTTCCCCTGTTAGAGAAGAGTAGGGGGAAAAAAAAGAAAGGCGAGAAAGATCTAAAACCTTTTTTTTTTTTTTTCCTTTCGTTTCAACTGAATTTACATCTTCCCCTCATTTCTCCCGCGTCGGAGAATTCTAATGAAGGGCAGAGTGGGGATATCTACAGGGATGCGAGAGGACCTGGAGACAGGAGAGGATGCAGCCGCGGATGGCGAGAAATTTCCATCAAAAGTACAATCAGGTTGGAATTTTAAAAGTGAATGTTTAAGTAGTCCGCGAGATGAGCTTTGATTCGCGCTCTGATCAAACCCGAGACGTCTCATTCCGAGAATAATGATTTTTTTTTTCCGCCCTTAATTTTTTTGCGCTTTTTTTTCCATATACAGGTAGAGGCAGAAGCAAAGCCCAGTGGTATTGAAGACCCCCCCCCCCCCCCCCCCACTTCCCGTGTGAGAGCACGCCTGCCTTTCTTCTACCACATTAGATGCAGGCAAAAAGAATGGCAAATGGAGATGTGGCATCACAAATCAATGTAGAGCACCACATCGACAAAAAAGTGAAAAAGATAATTTTTAAAAATGTATTTTTACTCAGCTTTAGCAATTTAAAAAAAAAACAATTTTATTTTTCATTTTTACATTTTCTTCTTAAATTCTATACATGTTTTAAGGGGATTATCCATGAAAATCGGGCCCATTATATTTTTATTTTTTATTTTTATTTTTTTTTCCCCTTGGATGTGCGTTTCTTTACTTTTTATGGTGTAAATGCTGAAACATATGCTCTTGTGATTTTTATTCTCCACATTTTTTAGACACTTAACAATTAACTCCCACATAATACTTCCAATTTATACCGTTCAAAAAAAATAATTTGACACCTCCTGGGGTCTATATCGTCTGATTCCACATTACTTACAGTATTTGCACAATTTAACGTTTAAAGGGTTACTTCACTTATTTAGCCCATTGTTGCAATAAAAAGTTCATATTTTGTGTATAATTAATTTGATACTTTCATGATTTTTCAAGTACAATTAGTACCTTTAAAAACACATTTTGCAACTTGCTGTCGACTGAAAATGACATCACAAGGGCTCAGGTATCCAATCACAGCTCACCTGTTGTCTAGATTTGGTCATGTGACATTCACAAGCTGAGCTGTGATTGGTTACCTGAGCCCTTGTGATGTCATTTTCAGTCGACACCAAGTTGCAAAATGTGTTTTTAACTCATTCACTGCCAGTCATTATAGAAAATTTTTACATTTCCAATACTCACGTGATATTACATTCAATAATTATATATAAACCGAATCTACCAAATAACAGAATAGACTCCCTACTTTTTGTCCCGTCCCGTTCTTTTATAATTGACAGCAGAAAAATGTAGGTTTGCCAAAATACAGCCATTTCTCCCATGGACTCTGAAACTGTGTTTATTTCCTATAAAATGGGGCAATGATGTCATCTACCGGTGGTTGGGCATCAGTAAAGTTGTTTCCAAGTTTGATATTTACAGTGGAGCATGCTCAGATTCGCCCCCATTTAGCACCGCTCTAAAAAATACAATTGACAAGTATACTTGTCAAAGGCAGTGAATGAGTTAATTGTACTAATTGTACATGAAAAATAATGAAAATAACTTTATTAAAGGCAAAATATTAATGTTAGACTGCCAATAATAGCTAAATAAGTAAAGTATCCCTTTAAGATCAACTTTTCCCCCATTCATTTTCAATGGGACAGACATTGAACTTTTTCTAAGTATCACTTTCCAGTCCACGCCCACTTCCATTCATATAACTTATCATTACCAGGTGGCACAATAGCTAAAGTGCATTGTCCAGTAACCAGGAGGTCATAATTTCATAATTTTTCTCTCAATTTACTTCATAAGCATTCCGCATGCATTCAAAATCTTAGCATTCAGCTTTCAGCATTCCCACGCAATTTCTACAGAAATTGCACTTAGTCTAGTTGTGAATTCTTGTCTACATTTGTTTACAATAATCTTTAACGTTACTGATTAAAAAACGTGAAAATTTCACATGTATTAATCGAAAAAAAATTGTCATATTAGTTAGATTCCTGTCTCTTCCCTTTTGTTTGTGATTTTACACAAAATTTCACATAGAAGCCACGTGGGATTACGTAATCATTTGCATGCAATAGTGATGTGAGAATTAAGCATTTATAAAAAAAAATTCATGCAAAAAGTTTACATCCGGCATGCTTTCGTCAAGTCCTGTGACCAGGCGAGGCCGAGCAAGTCCGACGCTAATTTTCCTTCCCAGAAATTGCGGTTGCGCGACACAGTGCGGGAACGGACGCGTTAGCTTGCGCAGAGCGCGGCGTCGATACGTTCTCTGCTTTCGAAATGCGATCTGTCAGACAGGCGTGTTTTGGACTGCGAGCTATTACGCTTTCATGGCCCCCTTTTGTGCGCGCGCGTGCGGAGAAGGTTTCTGACCAATTATTTTCAGACAGATGCAGGGATGCAGAATGACTCGAAGCATCAGCTCTTTTTTTTCAACCCTCCGCCTAAGGTAAGGGGAACATGGCCGGAGGCTACGGCGGCCCCCGAGGGACATGCCATTTTTTTTTTTTGTATTTTTTTTTTTTATATATAAACTGCGAAACTGACATCTCTAATCTATTACTTGTGCTAAGTAAAACTTTAAAAGCATCGACGCCCACCCGACCTCCCCAAGCTTGGCGCCTGAGTGCATGTTTAGCATTTTATGAATTTGAAGTATTGACTTTTTACGGCAAATAATCAGCGGTCCAGGGACCCAGACACATTCTTTTGATGTATTCGGCTTGGCAAAAATCAATACGGGATGGAAGCTATTTTATACTGTCAATATATACATTTCCTATGAAAGAACTGTTTTTTTTATGACACTTTAAAAAAAAAAAAAAAAAAAAAAAAAAACATGCCTTGCGGGTTGCCTCCAGAAATGTTCCCCTTGGTAATGTGGAGGCCTCGTCGCAAGGTCACGCCGCTTGAAGGCTGTCACCTCCACTTAGCGTAGCCGCAAACGAATGCACCACACGCAGCGACGACGGCAACGTTCCCACAAGAGCAAATAGGAAGTCAAATGAAATAGTTTGTGATCCGCAAATTGGAGGATTGACGGATGACTCAAAGCTCTTCGACGGAGATCACGCCCGACGAACGTCCTTCGACGATAACGTGAAGCCGTGCGGTGAGTACGGCAAAACGGTACGGTACGCGTATGCGGTGTGCAACTTGACTAACGTGTACCCATAGGATTTTTTAAATTACATTTTTCAAGAAAAACTAAAAGTTGAGGATGCTATGTGTAGTCTAATCTATTCAATGTAAAAAATAAATAAATAAATACATGAATATATTTTATAATTATTATATAAATATAATAAATAAATTAATTAATTAATTAATTAATTTTTCAAGAACCAGGATGTGTTTTATCGGGATGAAAAATATCAATAATAAAATATTATATTAATAATATTACAACTTAAAGTACGTTTTTCCAAGATAATGTCATAATATTCAAATTGAGGATGTTCAATACCATTTTTTTTTTTTTTTTTCCAGACCGATATTTTTATTTTTAATATACAGGACTGTCTCATAAAATTTGAATATTGTGATAAAATAATTTATTTTCTGTAATGCAATTTAAAAAAAAAAATGTCATACATTCTGGATTCATTACAAATCAACTGAAATATTGCAAGCCTTTTATTATTTTAATATTGCTGATTATGGCTTACAGCTTAAGAACACTCAAATATCCTATCTCAAAATATTATAATATTTTCTCAGACCAAGTAAAAAAAAAATGCCATAATCAGCAATATTAAAACAATAAAAGGCCTGCAAATATTTCAGTTGATTTGTAATGAATGCAGAATGTATGACATTTTTGCTTATTTAATTGCATTACAGAAAACAATGGACTTTATCACAATATTCTAATTTTTTGAGACAGTCCTGTAGCATTTTCCTTTAAAACTGCATGAAATGAAGGACAATTTTCTATTCTTCTAATTTGTAGTTCATGAATCTATCGTTTTATTGTTTCTATTTTAAATATATGTTGCACTGAAAGGAGATACTTAAATATCTGTTTGTATAATAGCAATAAAGGCAACATATATCTATCAATATGAATTTCTGTCTAATCTGATATTTTTCTGTAAGCATTTTAACAATTGAGCAGATAAAGTATATTAGACACATGGGGAAGGCCAAAAAAAAAAAAGTCTTAATTCAGAAAGCGATATAGTTGAATATAACATATAGTTAAAACGATAACAAAAAATGATCATTGCTTTTAAGGTCACTTGTGTATGTAGGACTACGGTTGTCATTAGGGCCACATGAATAATTGAACGTACCCCACGGTATTCGCAGACTGACTCCAGTCCAAAATAAGGCACAAAAACGGGACAATGCCATTTCCCGGTAGGCCGAACGAAGCCTCGGGTTCCGCTTGCCAGTTCGTTCTCACTTGGACGACCATCAGTCACCATTTGTCCGCTTCCAACCGCTTAAAGACTTCAAATATCACAAACACACTTCAGAAATCCAAAACGACCTCAAGAATGACTCTCACGAGACCTCATCAATTCTGCTTCTCTTGATAACTCCAAAAAAAAAAAAAAAAAAATTGCCCTGAAGGACCACTTGACATGATCATCCACGAGGATATGTGGCACAACGAGAAACAATATGTGACAATATGAGCATCAAAAGAATGTACAAAAGCAGGCTGATCTAAAAGATAAACTTCATAACTGTGGGGTCCCTCAAGGCTTGCACTGAAGTCCCCCGTTTTTTCCCCCCTTTGCCAATTCAAGCCGAAAACTGAAACAGAAAAACTGTTCCGGCACCAAAAAAAAAAAAAATGGGGATAGAGATCCTCCATTCTGCTTGACCAAGCAGCCAAACAGGACAGTTTTAAAAATATATATTAATAAATAAAAATCAATATAAACTCCACAAGCGAGGGATCCCTCAAGGCTCCCAATGAAGTCCCCCGCTCTTTTTTTTCTTCTTTTTTTGCCAATTAAAAGCAATAAATTATGCAAGGAGATAAGTTATTAAAATGTTAACAATACACCAGAAATGTTTGGTGGAGATAATTTTTATTTTTTGTATTATTTTTTTTTGGGGGGGGGGGATAACGTGTAAGAGCAGTCTGCAATTAGCTGGCAACCAGTTCAGGGTGTCCCCCCGCCTACTGCCCAGAGCCAGCTGAGATAGGCTCCAGCACCCCAAGTATATTGAGTTAACCTTTCTTGCTGATTAAAACTAAACTTGGCTTGCTGATTCCAAAACTGTAGTCATTTTTTTTTTCTAGCACATCGAGTTTCTTCTCTGCAGCTTACCCTCCATAAAAGAAAAGTTCCACTGATTAGCTGTAGAAAGACTGTAGTAAGAAGAGACGATTACGTGCAGCTACATGGCAACGTGTTTGTACAGTCACAAAATTGAGAGGTGTATATCGTACATTTTCACAACAGCAGGTGGTTCTGAACAAGGGTCAAGGTTCACTATGCCAACATTTTTGTGACACTCTCTAGGACGAATGTAGAACTGTCAAAATTAATCAATTAATACGTTAGTATTAGTACAGCGTTCCCTCATTATAATACTTTTTGCGGCCTCTCTGTTTCACAGATTATTTTTTTTGTGGTGCAATTTGCATGCATTTTTCTTTTTTTTTTACACTTATGTACCTATTTCAATGAAAAAAAAATTATAAACTGTGTGGTGTGAGGTTTGCTAGAGTCTTAAAACATTTATAATAAATGTAAAACATAAAGGTACTTCGGGTATTTTTTGGAACCTAACCCCAGCGGAAAATGAGGGAACGCTGTCATCGATTATCAAATTAATCGACAACTTTAAATCCTTTATAAATTAAAATGGTCCAAATCCTCCAATTTCAGTCTCTCAACAGTAATTATTTTCTGATTTCTGTAGTCCTTCATCTAAGTTAGACTGATTATCTTTTGTATTTAATTCAAATAAGACATTTGCAAACATTTACTTTAACTTTGGAATGACCGAATCATTGGCTGAATTAGTTTCTAAAATGTTGGCGAGTGCAATATCAATTCCTCTCATTAATGTTGCTGAATTGATGTTTTGTTGTTATCACTAAAAAAACTAAACAAACTAATACTAATTGGTTAACTAATTTGCTCCCAAAGACGTATTTATTCGTTTTGTTTTTTTTGTTTTTTTTTTTTTTAAAATGCTAGAGCAGGGTTTGAGGCTTTGATGCAGCCTCTGACCTGAAGAGGTCGCTTAAAAGAAATGGTAGTTATTACAAAATTCGGCCATCAGGTGGCAGCAGAGTATAAGAGATCAACCAGGCCCACGTTGCAACAAGAAACTTGTGAATAATGATGAAAATTAGCTATATTCTAATGCTAATTGCTGCAAAACGGAAACAAATACAAATATACTTTTTTTTTTTTTTTTCCTGATGAAAGAAGAGACTCTAAACTTTCTTTTGGTATGTTCCATGTTTTTATAGCAGTAGAACACAATATTCTGTGGCCCTCGCAAAAATCAGTCCAAATCCAGTAAAACGGAACCGGGTTGCTTCAGTGAAAACGGCTGGGAGTGAATGAGTTAATAAACAATAATTAGGTGGGAAAATGTATTTGCATTTGATTGCTTTTATTGTGTTTTATTTTATTGTTTTTATTGCGACCAATTTGACCAGTAAAAACACTTTGTGACATTTTTGTCTGTGAAAAGTGCTTTATAAATAAAATTTACTGTACTTACTTTGATGTGAAATAAATTTTGATCCCATTATTTGATGGAATAATCAATAGTAACATCCCTAACGGATGTGTGGATGGCATGAACTAAAAAAAAAAAAAAAAAAAAGTTTTCCCAAGGATCCTCAACATCACAAACTGTCACAATGCCGGTTGGTTCTGGTACGTATGCCCCAAGATGAACAAGGGTTCCCCGTACCAACATTCTCAACATTTTGGTGACCCCCGACGACGAGGACGTGGACGGACAACCCGATCAGGCAGTATTTTTTTTTTCTCCTTTTTTTCGCCTGACGTCCGTTATGGTCCGTGTCATCGAGAGGCGGCGCTTCGACCCCTCCTGTCGGGGGCCCGTGACCGACAACGCTGGCGCCGGTGCCAATCTCCCTTCTTCTGCTGGCGGTTCCTGGACTCCATTCCGCCGCTAATTAGCTCTTCGGAGATTTCTCCTCATCCTTGGATGATGGCGGCGGCGGTGGGTGGGGAGGGAAGTTGTCGAGAGGGTTATCGGGGGCTTGCGGCACGGTGTGGGGGTGGGCTAAAGGAGAGACGAGGGTGTGGGGTGGGCGAATATTATTGGATGTTGCGGCTGCAATGGCAGGAGCGCGGATTTGTGACGGATGGGAAAATGGCACAGGTATAGATGCATGTAAAGTTCTTTTTATCGTGAATACTCACTATGGACCCCTTCGTGGCCCACGTCACGATGACGTCACCGTGTTTACTGGACGGCAACCGCTGGAGGCAGAATATTATTTGATTAATCTGTTCATTTATCTTGCTAAGTTTTATATTCATAAATGTAAATGTGCAAAATCGAAACCTATTTTTTTTCTGTTTATAAAAGAGATTGATGTATATTTTCAGTCCATTTCTACTTCCAAAAATAAGAAGGCTGTCAAGACTTTGATTTTATGTTCTCATTTTGGTATTTTTAATATTTCTTAGTTTAAGACCCCTGGCATCTTTTATGTTGTTATTGTTTTTCCTTTTTTTTCTCTTTCTCTTTACTGTTTGTGTGATGGGTTTTTTTGTGTTGTATTTGACGTATTTGGCTTTTGATTACAATTTTGTCAATAAAAAAAAAAAAAAAAAAAAAAAAAACCGCTGGAGGCAAAGAAGTGCAGCTAGAAGTAAACATCTCTGGTTGTCTGTTTATTCTATTCTGTTTTTATCAGTTTACTCACATATTAACTCAAATGGCCGTTTTCCACGTCTTTTCCGACGTGAACTTTCTGTGAAAATATGCCGACCGGTGTTAGAGCCACACGCCACTGAGGTGTTTTTTTGCCTCCAGCTAAGCCCCGCCCTTTAAATTGCGTCACATTGTTTACAAACTTTGAAGGGGTCTATACTAATAATAACAAGCAGGAGACTGCATATTCGTAGTTGAACGATTGACTGGACGCCACAAAGATCGAGTGCACGGCTGTGGAGACTTTTCTGCTGGATGCGGAAGAAGGTCTAATCTGGCCAAAATGGTTTCTACTCTAATACTGTCTTGTGGGTGGGCGGCTCACCTTAGCCCATGTGACAATGTGTGACTTGAGGATCTTAACTGGTTTCAACTAGATAAGTGTACTAGAGTGCAGATCGATAGGAAGATGCCAAGCCAGGACAGGTCACAGCGACAAAAGGGCCTAGCTCAAGTCACTTATCTAATCATTAAGAGACCTAATCTAACACGTGGAGGGATACATTGATAGACACAGTAGATTAAAAAGGTCCTGAATACATGAAGGAAAAATTAATTGAATATAAACCTCAGCTCTGAATTTTGCAGACTTGAGTCCATTAGTGGAGCAAAGCAAACATGGTGAAGTCGCATTAAGCTGCTATGTTGCACATAAATGAAATACATTGCCAACAGAAGTGAATTCATCTCCAAGCTTCAAATGTTTAAATCCAGGTTAAACTCTTTTTTTTTTTTTTAACTCTTTGACCGCCAAAAGCGTTTAATGACGTATTCTAAAATCCTAATGAATGCCGCCATAAACGTTAATTGACGTTTATAACGTTTTTTTGTTGTTGTTTTGGGTATTGATGTAACCGCATCCAGTTTCAACTAGTTTACGCTATGTGATGTCTGCACTATGTGATGTCAGGAATCTTTTATGCTGTATGATGTTTGTTGATGTCAGGAACTATCTCTAATTACTGGGTTAACAGCCAATCAGAGAATTCCACGTCAGTACTGGTACTCACATGTCTAGCCACAACCAATGAGATTGATTGACTGTATATAAGTGTCTGAGTATCGTGTGTATTTTGCCGGATTATTGTCCACCTGTTCCTGTGTACAGCGTACCTGAGTTTCTGTAACTCTCGATGTGAATAAATAGATAAAATCTTATTTGTGTCTGCGCCTTTGGGATCCAAACCTCTCAGCACACAACACAATTAGAGTTAGTTTTAGTTTTGTAAAATGTAGTTTCAGTTAGTTTTATTTATTTTTTTAAAAGCATTTTCGTTTTTCGTTTTTTAATTTTAGTTTTTTCGTTAATTTTCATTAACTAAAATAACCTTGCTTAGCTGTGAGCTGATTTTTTTTGTATTTTTTCTTGTTTCCCCAAATGTTCCAAATATTTTTTTTTTTTATGTTTGAAGGCAAACGAAATGGTTGTTACATGGACGGACCAACGGACTGCTGTTTCTCGGCTCGACCTTAAAGTGGCGCTCGGCCCTCGTGTCAAGCGCACCCCTACGAGGCTATTAACATGTGGACACGGGGGGTGTACCCGCCCGGCACATGAAAAGCAGACCCCCGCTTCTTTGTCTTGCCCCGTGTAAATAGCGCGCCCGCGGAATATGAAAGTAGCACTACAAAAAAAAAAAAACACGCAGAAAAAAAAAAAAAAAAAAAAAAAAAGATCAAGAGCGGGTCTCGCATCAAGGAGGACCCCGAGGATGTCTTTGTTGTCAACTTCACAAGCGGCAGATGAGGAAACTGGCAGAAGGGGGAAAGATGCCAGAGAGGAGCTCAAAGGGATCGGCGGGCGCCCGGGCGAGGTGATCGGTATTCCTCGGCAGTCTGCCTCCTGGCTCACATCAGCTGGCAGCCAAGCCAGAGGGCATAACAGCACAAACACACCTTGCACGCTACCAGTGGAGGGGGGGGGGGGGGGGGGGTGACCAGGTGAAAATAAACACCCGCTAATTACCTCGCCTCGCAAATAAACGTGCCAGCGCTCGACACCGCCCCCTGCGGGACCTCGCCGGTGGTCGCGGGTCGGGCAGGACACAAGTCGCTTATGTCTTCTTCGGGGCCCCTCGTTAGGGTTCCCCGGATGGGTGGGCGGGACGTGCGCAAAGCGTTGTGACGGCGAGCAGATGTCCTGGCAGAGGCCGGTCGGCGCCGCGGCGGCCAATCGTCACGCACGCACTCCTGCAACACCTGTAATGCAACTAGGAGACTAATTGGATTGTCCAACAAGTTATCAGGCATTTATGTGTAGGGCTGCTCGAGTATGAAGAAAATAGTAAAGGCATACTTTACTTATTTAGCCATTTTTGCCAGTCAAAAATTAATAATTTGCCTATAATAAATTTGATATTTTCATTATTTTTCACGTACAATTAGTACCTTTAAAAACACATTTTGCAACTTGCCGTCGACTGAAAATGACATCACAAAGGCAGTTAACCAATCACAGCTCAGCTTGTGAATGTCACATGACCAAACCTAGAAATCAGGTGAGCTGTGATTGGTTACCTGAGCCCTTGTGATGTCATTTTCAGTCGACAGCAAGTTGCAAAATATGTTTTTAAAGGTATTAATTGTACGTGAAAACTAATGAAAGTATCAAATTAATTAGAAACAAAATATTAACTTTTTATTGCTTATAATGGGCTAAATAAGTGAAGTATCCCTTTAATCACAATTATTTGGGTAATAATTGAAATTCACGATTAGGATGATCATTTATTTTTTTGGTCCAAAAGAAAATGCTGAAACGTAAAAAAAAAAAAAAAATATTAAGGAAAATAAAATTCTTAATATATTAACTTTTCACTGCTGAAAATTGTTCAATGAGTCAAGTATCCCTTTTTAATAATCAGTTGTTTTTATGATTATGTTGATTTTATAATTATTCATTATAATAATTACTATTAGACAAGGCTGTGGCCTGACTAAATAAGTGAATTGTCCGACAATATGCAAAATTCAACATTTAAATTTAAATCACGTGAGCGGCTTCCCTCATTTGTATTAAGATCAGATCAATCGAAGCGCAAGGCCGAGCTAGATAGCCGATAGTTGCGCCGGGCATTCACGAGTGGGCTATTAAAATATTTTTAAAACGATAACGATGATAATTCATTCAATGAATTCATTACGACAACGAAGCTGCCGTCCTGCACCTCAAATCAAATCCACCAAAATCACATTGCGCCACACGCACTACCATTTAGACCTGCTTCTACCGAGTCTTAAGAGTGGGCAATAAATCAAATTAATTCGATTAATCGTCATTTTAAAATTAGAATCGTTGACAAGGGCGGAAATTGGGCGTGTCGTAACGCCCATGAAGGCATCGCGCATCAACCGTCAATCTTTATTTTACTTTATTTACTTTCTGTGAGCAAATACTCAGATTTCACACAGCAAATGAAAAAGTGAAGTTTTGTCATGAAATTTTCAAAAATGAGTATAAATATGTAATACATCTATATATAATATATTCCTATTCATACTCATCATTGCACTTTTTTGCCAATATTTTATCGAGTCGCAACAATAAATGTGTTTTTGGCCCTTAACTCATTTGCTCCCAAAGACGTATTTATACGTTTTTTATGTTTTTTTTATGCTAGAGCATACAGAAGGCTTTGATGCAGCCTCTAAACTGAAGAAAACACTTGAAGCAATGCTAGTTATTACAAAAAAAGCCAGCAGGTGGCAGAGTATAAGAGATCAAACAGAGCCATGTTGCAAAAAACTTTTCCCCACTGTTTTAAACAAAATTGTGATGAAACTTAGCTATATTCTAATGCCAATTGCTGCAAAACGGAAACAAATAGAATTTTACTTTTTTTTTCCTGATGAAAGAAGAGACTTTAATCTTTCTTTTGATATATTCCATGTTTTATAGCAATAGAAAACAAATACTCTGTGGGCCATGCAAAATCAGTCAAAATCCAGTAAAGGGGTTTGCAACTTTGCATCAGTGAAAATGGGTGGGAGTGAATGAGTTAATGAAATACGATATAGAATTTCCTACTCCAACCACAAAGGCCTTGAGTTTATGCGAAGGGCCAACTAATTTGAACAGATCGGAATATATTTTTCATGCTCAACAAAAATCCATTAAGTGTTAATGATAATATTCACGGTTATTCGGCGTCATGTAAACGGATCAATAGGATGATGAGATGAACCTTTAGCAGACGGCCTGCGGAGACCAGCTAACTCGCTTCAAGGCTGCGTCTGATACAATATGAAATTAATAAATTTCATAAACATGCATAAGTCATGCCTTCATAGAGGAAATGTGATTTTTATTTTATTTTTTAACGGTCCTAATGAGAGTTTTCCCCTCATGTCTCCTTCTCCTGCTGGAGGTCAAAGCGCTCACATGATAATATGGATTGAATACATAAATGCAAAGGAGAAGAAGAAGAAAAACAATTAGCCAGGCATCAATAGCGTCGATCGATAACCATGTTGGTAATTATCACTTTTGGGATCGGGGAGATGCTCTTCCCCCGTCATCGATGAGGCCTAATTCGCAGGTATGACCCGAGGGCCGAAGGAATAAATCAAAACACATCAAGGTAAAGCGCACGCATGCTCAATTCCTTTATGGAGAGTGCCAATCGTTAAATATTATTTGCCGGCACGCGTCAAATATTAAAAAGTTGCTCGCTTGTGTGTGTGTGTGTGTGTGTGTGTGCGTGCATCGTGATCGTGTTTTCATTAGTTCAGGGAGGTATGATAGATTGTTGACGTTCTGAGAAATGATGTCAAAAAATTTTTGAGAATGTTTACGTTGTTAAATCAAATAAAGTTATTAAAATATATTAATTAAGAAACTTTTTAATAGGGGTGTCAAAATTAGTGTGTGAATTTAAAGTTCCATAAACGCCACAATTTTTTTTAATGCACGATTTATGACTGCTGAGAGAATACGAGACGCAACGCAGCAGGCACGTTCACGTCAAAATTTTGCAGCAATAAATGTAATAATAATGCATATATATTTGTGGAGACTGGGGTCAGGTTGTATTTTAGAATTAAATAAAAATGTGCAGAATTTCACAAGTTACTTCAGGTTAAAGATTCGATAGGTCTTAATATGAAAAAAAATAAAATACACCGAGCTGTCACCATCTTACAATTATGCCATCTAGTGGCAGAAAAATTAACTCAACACAAATCCATATCACATCTTTTGGATTTTAACTCCATCCATCCATCCATCCATCTATCCATCCATCCATCCATCCATTTTTGACC
Organism: Festucalex cinctus; assembly: GCF_051991245.1. Lineage (NCBI taxonomy): Eukaryota > Metazoa > Chordata > Actinopteri > Syngnathiformes > Syngnathidae > Festucalex > Festucalex cinctus. The sequence goes on along the minus strand of NC_135416.1, from coordinate 4,600,596 downwards.
GCTTATTCCTCACAAGGGTCGCGGGGGGTGCTGGAGCCTATCTCAGCTCACTTTGGGCAGTAGGCGGGGTACACCCTGGACTGCTTGCCAGACAATCACGGGGATTTTAACTCAATTTTATGAGTTATTATGAAATGACTGCATCAACGACTAATAGATTCAGCCGTATTCCTATTAGTTGACCTTTTTTTTTTTCACTTTCATGTTAACAAGAGTATGAAAACTCAGGAAGAAATGTTTATTGTACATTTTATTGTACACGTAAAACATAAAATTACCAGATTAACTCATTAGCTCCCAAAAACGTATAAATACGTCATATTTTAAATGTTTTAAGTGTCCCAAAGACGTATTCATACGTTTTTTGTTGTTGTTTTTTTTTATGCCAGAGCATAGAGAAGGCTTTGATGCAGTCTCTCTACTGCATAAAATGGTTGAGTGGCAGCAGAGTATAAGAGATCAACCAGGCCATGTTAAAACTCCCACAGTTTTCCCACAGTTCTAAGCAGAATTGTGAAAAACGATGAAACTTAGCTATGTTCTATTGCTAATTGCTGAACAGCGGAAACTGATAGGAATATAGTTTTTTTTCCCTGATAATAGAAGAGACTCTAATCTCTCTTTTGGTATGTTCCATATTTTTATAGCAATAGAACATAATATTTCGCGGGCCTTGAAAAGTCAGTCAAAATCCAGGAAAACACTTAAGTGAAAATGGTTGGGAATGAATGAGTTAATCATGAGTAAACTATTGAAGTCATGTGATTAATTACAATAAAAAAATAATAATAATCGCCTGATGAACCTAATTTTTAATAATAAAATGTGAACATGACAGCTATGAATCAGGTTCTATCATGTATAAGAATGCATGAAAAATTGAAAACAAACATATGCAAAAATAAGAGTATTGAAACATTTAACATTTAAACATCGTCACACGCACACACGTTCACTTTTAAATATGCTATCGGTGATTTTAACTGTTAAAATGTGACTTCAACGCAGCCTGTATAGTTACGAAAGGGTTTAAAATGACCAGATTTTGACCCTTCCTTTTACCCGTTCACCATTCGAGCCCGGGCATCCTGTTTCATGAGTGATGGCGATCGGAGGAGACACATTTCAGAAGGAGAGTATCTCCCGACGTTACCTACGCACTGAAGGCCCACAAATCATCATTATCATCCTCATCCTCACGTCTGCCGGATGGCTCCATTGATTTTCCAAGGCCTCGTTCCTTCCTTTCCTTTCCTTCCCCTCCTGCTCCTTTTTCATCTCCTTTTGATGATTAATTCACAGAAGCAAAAGAGCAGTGGCCATTGCTTTGAAATCCTTAACTGCTCACGTTCAAGAACCATCTGAGCACGAGAAGAAGAAGAAGATGACGACTAACAGCGCGGGGAGTGAAGTGGGGGGAGTGTGGGGGGGGGTTTGTTGTGGGCGCCAAGGACTTCCGTTGACTGGCGTGGCTTTGGGATGACGACCAGACATATTCTGACAGATGAATAGATACGTATAAGGACCGGTCAAGCGCTATAAGCATCGCTGCCTTTGAAACGTCATCCTGGAAGAGAGAGGAAGAGGATGATGATGATGATGATGATGATGATGATGATGTAATCCAAGCGTAAGTGAACGGGAAAATGTATGCGAGGAAACTGACCAACTGGACTCAGAGGAATTCCACTTTTTCTGAGAATAAAATCAAATAAAATATGGGATGGAAATGGAATATGCACTATAACACATGCACGCACATACACACGAACACAGTCTCCATTTCGATTATTATTAAACAACGACATCAAAATTTTGCATTCAAGTCATGCCTCGCATTCTATGTGTACCTAATATTGTGGCCAGTGAGTGTCACTTCCATATTTGGTCACTAGAGGGCGCCAGTACAAAAGTCAAATTACTAGAACGTACTGAGCTGACCAGATTTTTGAGCACACCGTGAAATTTTTGATATTTTTTTTTAATTAACTCAAATAAATTATTATACATTAATATTAATAATAATTAATTATTATACATATATTATATTATTATAAATTACATTTAGTCTGCATTTACTTCTTTTTTTTAGTGAGTAATGTTTATCAATATTCAATTGAACAGTAAGTGAGCCAAATTGGTTTGAAGAAAACATTTTGGGGGGGTGAATTGCATGAAAAAGCATTTCGGAAAGTTACAAAAAAAATTTCCCTGACGCCAGTCTGGCATAGCATGAAATTTCGTGGACCTATCTATGATTACAAGATGCACCAAAAAACTTTAAGCACCCATGCCTTAAATTTGTCAGGATGTTGACCATTTTCATTTGAGCACATTTGATTAAAAGGGGGCCTGGGAAAAAAAGGAAAACAACAAAATCAGCAGTGTTAGAGATTAACAATGCGAGTGTTCAATTTAACAAGAGAAAAGTGTTATATGTGTCCATGCCAAGGTTATTTTAGTTAACTAAAACTAACGAAAAAATGAAAACTAAAATTCCAAAAACAATTTCGTTAATGAAATAAAATAAAAACGAAAATGCTTTTTAAAAAACGAAAACTAACAAACTACATTTTATGTTTACAAAACTAACTAAAATTAATTACAATTATAGCAAAAAATGTCCTTGGTTTTAGTCTTTGGTAATTAATTTAATGATAAGCCTTTGGGGAGGATTTTAAATGTGATTTTAAGTAGATTTATTTTGATATTAACCGGAATAAGGATGCTTGAGAGTGTGTCACGCGAAAGTGATGTCATCAAGCATCAGCCAATAGAAAAGCACCTTCAGGTGACGTCGCTCCCATGGTGTTTTATTTATTTATTTATTTATTTTTTAATAAATCTGATACATGTCGCATATGGGCAAAAATAATCTGAATTTGTTATATGTGGAGCGAGGATGTAGTGGATGGAACCGGTGGCGGAGAAACAAGGCAGGGAGACAGATAGGAAGGGAAACGTGAGGAACTTTATTTACAACCAAGACGGTGATGGACATGACGGGACGGGACGTGAGCAGAATTGTTAAGACGTGGACGGACTTGGCAGGACAGACTGGGCATGATAGGACGACTTGGCTAAACGTGCAGAGGCCTGGCTAGACGTGGAGAGACTTGACCAGATGTGGAGAAACTTAACCAGACGTTGACACTACTAACATGGCTTAGCACACCTCAACTGGACTGGACAAGACAAGACAAGACAAGACAAGACAAGACAAGACAAGACAAGACAATGCTCCCACAACGCGTGAACAAACACCACTCACTAAATACAACACAAACGAGACACTAACAAAACACACCTGGGGAACAGAGGGCACAAATTAGCAACACATATGGGGAGGGGAGACACACAGGTGGACGAGGTTAACTATGACGAGACTAGGGGAGAATATAATAATTGATAGTAACACCGTGGTTAGACAAATTCTCTGTTTCTTAACTCATTTGCTCCCAAAGACGTATTTATACGTTTTTTTTTGTTTTTTTTTCTTTTATGCGAGAGCATGAAGAAGGCTTTGATGCATCCTCTGAACTGAAGAGAATGCTTGTAGCAATGGTAGTTATGACAAAAACGGCCAGTAGGTGGCAGCTGAAGATAGAAATATACTTTTTTTCTTTTTTTTTTCCTGATGAAAGAAGAGACTCTAATCTTGCTTTTGGTAGGTTTCTTGTTTTTATAGCAATAGAACACAATATTCTGCCTTGCAAAATCAGTCACAATCCAGTAAAACAGCCAGGAGCGAAGGGTGTTGCTTCAGTGAAAATGCCTGGGAGTGAATGAGTTAAGAAAAGAAAGAAATAAGGACAAAAATAAACTTTTCCCCTGGCATATTTTACAGTTGTAAAATGTTTGGACTACTTGAATTTTTGTGTGTTTTAATTGATTGTGTATTTTGTGTGTAAATAATGTTTTCTTGTTTTTACTTGGTACTTTGAAGCTGTTTTGTAAGTGATGTGAAACTAAATAAAGTTTTGTAAAAATCGGACGACAAAACCGGACAAAAGACAACATAAACACCCAAAAACTAAACCAAAACCCAAACCCCCAAAATCAAAAACATGACAAAATTGAGTTCTAGACAGCGTTACGTCAAATTGCAAAGCTTCTTTTTTTTTTTTTTTTGCCAAAGAACTCCTTTTCCCGAGTGACCCCGAGGAATTGGCCCGCTCTTACAGGCGTCCATTTTGATCCCGATCCGAAAAAAAAAGACGCCAAACTGTTGCCGCTCCTCGCAGCAAAACTTTGCGAGCAAACCGACTTCGGGCCGCCGTCCAACACGAGCGTGCGGCGGGTGCGTTTGATCCCGCCGACTCGAGCGTGTTTGTTTGGCCCGGCGAGAGAGACGAGCGAACGATAAAACGAGTCGTCGGGAAGCTCCGGGGGTCGCTCGCCGATGCATTTTTCAACGCGCGATTAAACATATCGATGAATATTAACAATTAGCCGCCCGTCTTATTTCATCCGACGCCAGATCCAGGCGCTGTTTTTTACCCACAAGGCCCCCGCAAACCTGACTTCCATCTCTTGTTTGATACATCTCTTTCCCCAACACCACCAAGCAACACATTCAAAGACTCGTTACAATATACATGCTCCATCTGGTCAAACTTGGTGAACTTAAAATATACCTGTCAAGTGCAACTTTAAAGTGTGAGCGCAGGCCGAATCCACCAAGGCCTTCATTAAAAGGCAAAGCCCCAATTTCTTTTTTCCCCCCCTCCGTCTAAATGAGGATTTCTGCACAGGCAGACGAGGAGCCGGGGGTCTTCGCTAGTGGGACCCCGGCTCGTGGCTTTCATCACTTACAGCGCTCCTCGGCTGTGAAGTTGCACGGAGAGGCATCTGTCTCGCTCCGAGTGGGAGCCAAAGAGACGAGGAGAGGCGAGGGGAGGTGAGGGGCCGCCTTTTGTTCTGGCTCTTAACTCATTTATACACACGTACATTCTCTTGCAATTGTTTTCACTCTTTTTTGAAAACTATTTTCTTGTTTGACTGGGAAAGATTCACAGATAGTCAAGTTGATGAGTTAATAAAAACAAAAACAAAACAAAAACAGGTGTGTAAAATGTTTGATTGCATGCTTTTTTATTTTTATTTTTTTTTATTTTTTTTTTTATTTTTTTTTAAAGAGCTCAGAATTGTTCATTCGGTAGTCTTACTGATTCAACGTCTTATCATCATTGCTCCTTTTTTTTTTTTGATTTTGTTTGATTGCATGCAAATAAGGAAGAATAGATGAATCGGCGTTGATCTCCGCACAACCAAATGAAAGTAGGAAGAGACAAAAACTGGCCTAAAAATGACACAATACTGACATCTAGTGCTGCTTTCCTAAAATTACATGAGGGGGGAAAACAAGCACATACAAGTGTAATATTCATATTGATTAAATGCATAGTAAATCCTGTATGTCAATCAATTAATAATATTTTTTTTCTTTATGTACTTGTATATACAGTACAAGTACTACTTGATTTAAATTGTTTCACTCATTTGTCATAAAAATAGCTGAAAACTAATAAAAACATAAAAAAATAAGATAGCTGCAGAAAAAAAATAAATGAAAATGAATGTTTACCATATGTAAAATTAGGTTATTGAAAACCCACCTCTCACTTTCATTCATTTGTCAGCAAAATTACAATATAGAAAAATAATACAGTACAGATTTTACTCATTGTCTGTGTTTTGTTTGTTTATTGTTACGTCATCAACTGCACTGTATTCTCTTTACATGCAAAAAAAATTATAATATGTCACATTGCAATATTTGTTTATTATTTAAATGTTATTTGTCTAATTTTTTTTAAAATTATTCATATTTAATATTATATAATGCTCAAGAGTAAACTACAAATATTTTCTCTTACAATATATACTTTACAGTATTAATAAGTCATTGTCATAGTAGAATTCCATTCTTGAAAAAAAAAACAACATTCATTTTTATCAATGTTTTTTTTTTTTTTCAACCCTTGAACATTAATTATTGTGCACTCTTCATGTAGCCTCAATTCCACAATATTATCCATTTAATATTAATTTATGTCCCAAAAAACAACAACATAATATTCAATCTGCATAATTTATCGTTAATTACTTTGATTAGTTTAAATATTACATCTTATAAGATTATCTAGACAATTTTAAAATATGTACCATAAAAGATTTATTATACATGTATTCTTTATTAATTAGTTACGTAAAAATTTAGTTTAAAATTGTGATTTACTGACTTGCGCTTACATCTTCAATGCAGAAGATTCAAAGCATTTTTAGAAGATTAAGGAAGTAATTAAATAAATAAAAAAATAATATTATACGTTTGAATTACATATTTGGGGACTATATTCGACTGCTGTGACAACAAAACTGCACACAAAAACGCTGAGCAAGTCACAGGAAAGTATCAATTTTATTTTGAAGATGTTTTGCGTGTTATGAACGCCACTGAGCGTTTTTTTTTTTTTTTTAGAAAAACAGTCTACAACCGAATGACTTCCTGTCATTTAACTGTTTATTTTCTCTTTTTTCCTTTTTTTTAAATTTTTGCATCCAGATATTCTAGGCGCTGAGCCAAGAAGGCCTCGCTGAACTCTGCGAGCAGTCGCACATTTCCCACGATAGATTCCAAGTCATTTATAGCCAACCAACGTATATACGGGACACTGAAGGCTCCCGTCATGGAACAGATTATAAACCCGATGTTGTGCGACGACGGACATGATTGCTAAAAATACACGTTTGTATCTTTCTTTTAATGCAGAGACAATTGGCTGAATGGTGGTGCACGTTCCATCATGGCGTCATCACATGTCAGCTGTTCGTCTCCAAAGCAAATAGCTTGGAAGGTCAAAAATGGTCTATTAGACAGACTGGAGTCCTCCAAGCGTGATTTAAAAAGTAGTGACATGAAAACAAGACAGTCTTGTTAACTCATTCACTCCCAGCCATTTTCATGTTCTATTGCTATAAAAACCTGGAACCTACCAAAAGAAAAACGTGCCTCTTCTTTCATCAGAGAAAAACAAACAAACAAACAAAAAAAACGAGTATGGTATATTTTTTATCTGTTTTTATGTTTTGTAGCAATTAGCATTAGAATTAGCTAAGTTTCATCATTATTCACAAACCTGTTGAAAATACTGGGGGAAAAAAAGAGCTTGTTGCAACATGGACCTGGTTGATCTCTTATACTTTGCTGCCACCTGCTGGCCGTTTTTTTTTTTTTTTTGTAATAACTACCATCGCTTTAAGCGACCACTTCAGGTCAGAAACTGCATCAAAGCCTTCATACAAAGACTCTAGCAAACAAAAACCTAAAAAAAAAACGTATAAATACGTTTTTGGGAGTGAATGAGTTAAATAGACAACAAAAAAAGGATTCGCTGTTTAACAGGCATGAGTAGAACTAAAGTTAAAAAGACACAGGACGTCGGCCATATTGGGTAGTGTCCTTTAGCTGAGCGGGACATAGATCAAATCTTTCCCGTGTTTATTTTATCTTAAACAAGAAGGACCGAATTTTGGATAACTCCCACCCACATTTTTTTTTTTGCCCATTTTTGGGTTGCTGTTGTTGTTGTTGAGTCAAAAAAGAGAAACGCAGCCTCTTGAAGCCATTTCCTAATTAAGTGTTACCACATGGAGGAGAAAGCTTCTATTGACGCAGTCGCATGTTTGTCATTATGTGCTACGGGAGCAAACCACCACACGGAATTGACACATAAAGGCTTATTACTACATTAGATTACACCGGAAGGATCCGCAACAGGAAGTGAATTGAAGCACGACATCGCGAAACACAAACTGTTTAATTCTTTACATTCTGTTTATTATTCTCTTACATTATTAAGTGCAATATTATAGAGCGCTACGTTTGAATACATTCCAGCATTTTGTTTGTTTGTTTTGTTTGTTTTTGGTGGTGGTGTGGGGGCTGGAATGGATGGATGGCATTTCCATTCCATTACTAGTGTAAGCGTCAAAAGGAAGGTCGTGGAATGATGACGGAAGAGCGAGGCGACGAGGGGAGGAGAAAAGGAGTTTTTAGGAGGTTAGTCAAAAATACGCAAGAACTTGTACTGCGTTTGGGGAGCAACTCCTGACTGGTGGTCACTGTTATGTTCTCTATCGTCGTTTCAGGTAGGCAGGAATGATGACACGGGTGATAGAACGGCAACTTTTTAATCGGCTCCGGAGCTGAGCAACAAGGCAAAAAAAACAACAACGGACATTTTCAAAACAACGCACGCACACTATGCGTGATGACGTCACACACGTAATTACGTGACGGCGTACATATGAAGAAATTACAGTCGCGATACACTCAAGAAGCCCTAATTGAAACATCTTACATACATACTGCCATTCGTTCTGTGGTTTAACTCAAACTGTGGCGCAAAGGAAGCAAAAGTAGCCTGAAAATACATACACACTGGAACAATCGGCACCGCGCCACAAGGTGGCGCTTTCTTTTCTTTGTTGCCTTTTTGGCGATGAATGTTGGGTTTTTTTGTATTGCCCGGATTTTTCCCTGAACGGTCTTTTAGTAGTGCGAGGTGGCGTCGAGCCTGCTCCTTTTTTTGTTGTTGTTAGTTTAAAATAAATGTTGTTCACGTAAGTTGCTCTCCCTTTTTTTTTTTTTTGCTGCGTCTCCACGCATTACAACACGTAATCACACACACACATACTGGGTGTGTTTTCCTAGCGTAATTAAATCATCCCATGTTCTGTCTATGGGAAGTCCCCGGAGAGGCCCCATACTGACATTCCCCCCCCGCAGGTCAACAGGGTGCATGTTTCCCTTGGACATGCTTCATGAGACCGCTCGCTATATGCAGGACAAACTGCAATTGTGGCGCAAAAGGGGGCAGTTGTCCAGCTCAGACTCTTCCCAAGCAACCCCCGACCATCAACAAGCAACATGGGTCCATGATTAGGGCTCCACGCTGGGTGGCCTCGTCGCATTCACAACTCGCTAGGGGTCATACGAGGGCCCTTTTCATGTGTGCTGCTAATGTATTATTTAAGAGACGGGTAATGACACAGAGAGCTTTGGAGTAACGCCGCACTTTGTTTTTACAGATGGATTTAGAGATACAGCTATTTCTTTGTTAAATGTGGGAATGTAAGTCAGTAAACGGGTTGAGGATTTGACCCAGCATGTTGGGTGAAGATTTTAACCCAACGAGGGGTAAAAAACTACCCACACTGATGTGTTTCAGCTACCAAGAAATGGGTTACCAGGTTATAAATTTAGTTGTGGTTAAAAATAAATACAAATACCAACATTTTCGAAGAAGAAGAAGAAGAAGGCTGCGATTGGCTGACAACCAGTCCAGGGTGTATCCCGCCTACTGCCCAAAGCCAGCTGAGATAGAATCCAACCTGGAGTGAGTCTCCGTAAAGCTCTGATTGTGCCACAAAACATCCCGAAATTTGTTACCAGCTGCGTTTTATTGAAAAACTGCTCTAAGAGGGGTCGGAAAAGTCAACGAGTTGGCGATACCAACCACCCACTAAAACCAAAGTGATAGATTTGTAAAAGTAAGCATTACGTGTGCTGTAATACTTTGTCTTGAGTGAAATTTAACCAAAAAACGTTAGCGAAACTTTTATTCCATTCTATAAGGCTGTTTTAGAACTGTTTGTAAATTGGAGGGGGCGGGGCATCTTTCCAAGAAGCAGCAGTGAGTTGCAAAGCAGATTACATTTTGATTGCGTTTTTTTTTTTTACCATGACACACGCCTGCCTTCGTCTCCCTCTCGGAGTAAACAAGCACAGGAAATGATGTCTGCTCGCCCTGCTACTTTTTCAAAGCAGTTTGGCACCTCGTAAATTTTATGTAAACAAAGTGACTGCGCTTTTGAGTGTTGAACACTTTCCTTCTCTGCGCAAACGCTCACAAACTGAGTCACAAGCAGCGCAGTAAGGACTCGAAGGAAGCCGGGCGCTGTGAAAATCTACTTAGCCTGCAGTTAATGAGGCATACAATGTACAGTGAACAACTTAGTTGGAGGGGCCGTGCCCATTTCCTCAACTTTAATCACCTCACACAGGAAACAGCAGTCAGAGAGCGGCCGACCCGCTATCGCTCTTTCCACACTACGGCCGATTCCGTATCGGACGGCGGCCATCGATGCCAAAATACGCACAACTTGTATTTGATATCATAATTTGAATGCACACAGTGTATGAGCCACAACTTCATAAGGCACAATTTAGCAAATTTCTTTTTCTTTTTTTTTTCTAAAATCTATACTTTTCATCAGTTCACGCTTGTGGGCGTCATTTGTACGAATTCTTGCCCAATCTAAAGTGTTGAAAATGGTTTGTACTCCTTGATGATGCAATATTAATGATGGAAATACCTCATTTTTGGGGTCTCCTGAAAAGTCAGCCATATTTTTGTCAGCGATTATTTTTTAAGCGTTTGTTGTCCCAGCTTAAAAAATTGCTAACATTTCTATTCCTGAAAAAAATTGAAGCCGATTTATAATTTTACTATAAATATCACATACTGAAGATGACCAGATTTTCACATCCTCATCATCATCATTTAAAAAAAATCACTACTTTTACTTTTCGTTGTTGTCACTTAGTGTTAATTTTGTCTGCCATTTTTAAATTCAGTCTCAGTTTTAGTCCAATTTCAGTCACGCTTGTTAGTTTTTTAAAACAGTTAGTCAACCTCATACCATTTTTATTTAGTCCAATTTTAGTCGACTATAAATATAGAATTATAGTTTTTATTTTAGTCCAAGAAAAGGTCATTTTATTTGTCCAGTTTTAGTCAACAAAAACTGTCAACGTTTTCGTCTAGTTGTTGTCAGGATTTTACTTTTTAGTCCAGTCTAGTCTAGTTTTAGTCTGGTGAAAAATGCGTGTTGACCAAATTATTTTTGTTTATTTTTTGTTGACAAAATTAACAATAGACAAATTGATCAATATTTTGTGAAAAGACACGTCAAAATCTCAAAGACGCACGCTCTGAAGCATTAGAAATGATTACATCGTTCCAGTTTAAGTATTCGAAAGTATTCAACCCCCCCAAGATGAAGTGAAGAGCGTCTCAGTGTTGTGTTTCTTCAAGCTTCCTGGATTTAATTTTCAACACAGGTGGGCCCCTTAAGTTCCCTTTGGGCCCTCAGGGTGAAATACGTTTCCCATTAAGAGGGTCAAGGGTCGCTTCGGTGCTTGAGGCCAACCGATCGGGGGGGCGCTTTAGATAGGCGCATCCCGCCAATGGCGGCTAATCAGCGCCATTACCCATCAAAGGTTTTATCTTTTGCTTCGAGTGTGACGGATTTGCACTCCTAAAATGGAGTCGAATTGATAAAGTTTTGTTTGTTTAATCACAGAAAGTCACCCAGAGCATAATTAGTCGTTACAGAGATGTGAGATTGTGACTGTATTATCCCTGAATACACATGGAAGACATGTCACGTTTGATAAATTAGCTCTTTATCGGCGCCACATGCTTTCGAGACTTGTCTCCTTTCACCTTTGACCTCTCCTTACTTACGATAAGCTTTCGAGGGGCCACGTTCGCGGTGCGAGCGGATCCCTGAAGGAGCTTTTACGGACCAGATGAGTCCTTTTGCGTTTGGTAACCGGAATACAAGCACAAGCCAGCGTGGTGGTCTGACGAGACGTCATCAACATTTGAAGAAGTTTGCTTTTAATCAACACGCCTTTGGACCAAACAAAAGAAGAAGAAAAAAACGATGCGTGCATAATTACAGCAAGATGCGACTAATCGAGTCAAGATATCGGCGGATAGCCACACGATGAAGCAATCAAGTAACGTTTACAACAGGCAAAGAAAATCTCAGCTTTTCCTTTTGCTACGACAACCGCAATCCCCCTCGGCGATTCTTTCTACGGCGAACAATCGGCAGACCGCCATGTGTCGAAGGTCACCATTCAAGAACCGCACCAATTCATTTGGGTGTGCTCAAAGGAGTCACACACTACTGCTTGGAACGTACAAAGATATTATTCAACTGTTTTGACACTGAGACCACTTAACTCATTCACTGCCAGCCTAGTAAAAATTGGTCTACAGCAGTGGTGTCCGAACTACGGCCATTTGCGGCCCGCCGTCCATTTTTCAAAAATGTTTGGAGATGGTCAAAGTAAGAAGGGACTTTAACTCATTCACTGCCATTGACGGAAAAAGACGTCAAATGATGCTTTTTTTTTTTTTGCTGGGCTGGCAATGAATGTGTTAAACTATTTGTAACCCGCCTTTTACCCAGCCTCCGGGAACAACAACAACAACAACAACAACAACATTTTAGCGTTACAGGAAGTAGAAAGTACAGGGCCACTCGCTTTTTTGTGTCGGAACTGCCTCCTGAGGGGATAGAAAGTCTTTTTAAGCACAAAGCGATTTCGCTATAGAACCAATATGCCACCATTCAATGCACGTTCCATATCGTTACATGAGAAATGGCCGTTACCACAGGCAACAAAATGTTCTATCCGTCCGCACCACCAAACCCGCCCGTGTTTTTAAAGTAATATAACTACACCGGGCGTCCGTCTACCGTAAACATCGTGAGCAGCTCCTACAGAACAGCGAGGTCTCGCGAGACGGGACTATTCCGAGAATTGCGCCTCAGAAGCGAAACGCTCTTCAATGGAAACGCCGACAAATCGAAATTGCGCTTTATCGAATTAGAAACTTCCAGCTGACGTCACCGCTTAGCTGCCGCTGCGCCTCCCGGAGGGCAAGCATGCCATAACAAATGAATGTTTGAGAGCTTGATTTTTGGTGAGCGTTTTTGTTAAAAGGTGGGAAATATGTCAAATGTCACACAAAAAAAACGCCCCGAGTAGGACACGACATTACTGCGACTCATTAGGCGTTTTTCCACCGCCGGAACTTTTGGAGAACTTTTCAGTTTACTTTGGTAAAATTCAGTTTGGACGTTTTTCCACCACCAACAATTACCAGGGTAATGAAATTCCCCGGGGGGGGTTGGGCTTTCAATGACCACGGCTGACTGGTCAAATTTGGGGGCGTTGTTTTTACATTGGTCGATGACTCACAAAACGGCGATTTGCCACGTAGCGATCATTCATTCGTGTCTGCAGTCTGTTTTTGTCAGTTTTATAGGCAACTCGGTCCTCGCAGCTGTGTTTACAAAAACACCACATTCAAATTGTCTGCAGATGTTTCTTTTTTTTTTTTCCTCCAAAGCTGACACAACCAAAGTTGACCTTTTTATGTTGACAATAACAAATACGGTAGAAAAAACTTCTAGTTCTGAGTATTCCAATGGCATGATGTTGAAATGATAATTTCAATTCGCAAGAGTTCAGTTCGATTCAATTTCGATTTTTCACGGTTCCATTTGAATCACTTCAGTTAAATCTGATATCGATTAATTATGAAACATCAATTATTCGTAAATGTCAAGGACACATGATAAAAACCCTACAAATATTACATTACAAAGTAAATTTTGCAGAGGCAGTAACTGGTCAAATGATTGAATTTATTGATGAAAGTATCACATGTTATAATCACTTAAGTGTTACGCAACATTGACATCAGCAAGGACGAGATGAAAATATTTTCATAACTCCAATTTACTAATTGTAAATATAAACTTAAAAGAGTCTGACTTGTCTTAAAGTGCAATAAGTCAGGACTTTCATAAATGTAAAAATACTGTTAAACTCACGCGAACAGTAAATTTGAAAAAGTCTGACCTGCCGATCCCGATTTTTGCCGATACCGTTTTTTTTTTTTCATTACAAGCAGCGTATACCCTCAAGTGTTCCAATCTTGTTTTATTGGAAAACATTGAACAATATCGGCAAAATAATACAAATGGGTTGTTTAAACTTCACATGAAGTAGTTCTCTCTTTTTAGGGGATCGGCCGATCACCGCCGATAAATCTGCCGGAAATTCGCGCCGATAAATCTGCTGGCCGATCCATCGGTGCACCCCTAGCAAATTTCAAGAAAATAGTAATATACAAAAAATAAAAAATAAATTGGCCATTAAAATTCTATTTTCTTAAGAATGTATGGGAAGAAAAGATATTTAAATAACCGATTCATGGCTTTACGATTCGATATTGATCTCCAAATGGAAAATCGAGTCGATATCAATTATTCGATTTCGATTCGATTTTTTTTTTTTTTTAAACCAAGCCGTATTTTGAAGTCATTTGGCTACTTTCGTAAAGCTTGATTGACATGAAAAAAAAAATCACAAGACTTTTCGACTGAAAAGAAAAAGTTTTCCCAAATTTATGAGAAAAGAACACAGCCAATTCTCCGCTAGCTGTTTTTCATCCGATATCATCATCATTGCTTCCCAGCCTGCTAATTAAAACAGCTTGTTAATATATTGATATTATATCCGAAAAGAAGAGCGAAACGATGCCGTAACAACGCTTAAACTTTTTGTTTGTGCCCCAAATTAATGACGCCTGGCAATATATTGAAATGTCTTCCTTCTGTCACCGCCTGTCACAGTAGAATTGGCCTCAAACCTCCTTTCCCTTCTGTCTTTCTCTTGCTGAACCGCTCTCTGTTCTGTTCCGTTTTTTTTTTGTTTTTTTTCCTTTTCCCCTTCTCGCAAGTGTCCCAGTTTAAGAAATTGCTTACATCCTCTACAGTCTGGGGCTGGCTGGAAATTTCCCATCGGGCATGTACCGATACGCGGAGAAAGAGAAGGGAGCAACGCTTCGACAGATGCCATCAGAGAACAAGCGTGCGAATTACCAGGCAGCCTGCCATCTTGGAGTTCACACGGAATGGCATTAATACGCGATTAGCATCCGAACAACAACAACAACAACATGAAAGCTGTGCCGCGGCGCCGGCGTCGACGGGGGAGCAGGTAAAGGTTTCATCATTTATATATTAATGGCTTCACTAACAAAGAAAAGTTGAAATGTCACGACGATGGAGGGACTTTGGAGAATTAAAAAAAAAAAAAAAAAAAAAAAGAAAGAAAAGGGGGGGGGGGGTAGTAGGCCGTCAGCAAATCACATCCCGATGAATTAAATATTGGCCACTGTTGACCATGACTTATTAAGCAGGCGTGGCATATTCATGAGTACAATTAAAGACGACACGATCCGGTTAATTTTGAATGCCGGTAAATATTGGCATTACCCAATTAAGTCACGTCGGACCACGGCACAAGCGTCCGCAAGTGAACCGTGAACCATACGGGGAAAAAAAAAAAGTTAGAAGCGGCACAACGACGATGATGATGCAGACCACAAAAATCGCCAAACCTTTGCAAAAAAGCCACGACGGAATTGTGAGGCAAATTGGCAAGAGGGAAACAGTTATTGGAATTTTGTTTGCACAGTTTGATGGCACAAGCGTCAATTTAGACGAGAAATTTTAATTTACTTTTAGTTATAGTCTTTTGACTAAAAATCAATTATAGTTTTAGTCACAATTTACCTGATTCACCTGATTTTATTTTAATTTTAATCCAATTTTAGTCGACGAAAAAAAAGAGCAATTTTAGTCGACTAAATTGACCGTTTAGCAGATATTTTATTAAATATTAATTTATATAATTATATTATAATTATAATTAATTAATAATCAATTAATTAATTAAATGTAATGTATTTAATTTATTATTGTTATTATTATTATTATTATTATTATTATTATTATTATTATTATTATTATATTTAATTTAATTAATTAATTAAAAATAATTAGTTAATTATAATTATAACTATAATTAATTATATATTATTATATATTATTATTTTATATTTTAACTGTAGTTTAACATGCAACACACATTTAATTCAACGGTGTCTGTTATTAATCGTTTCCAAGAAACATGTTGAACTGACAGTAATATAACTTGAGTTTTCACTTAAATAAAAAAAAAGTGCAAAATTGCTCGAGATTAATTTTACAGCTGCACAATGAATGTAAACATGTTTGAACATGAAATAAAGTGAACACTGAACAGTTTGAGTGTTTTTTTGTTTGTTTTTTTCCTCCTCCAACCCGCATTTCATTCCTTCTGTTTGGATTGTGTGAATTTTCCTCACTGATTTGTTTTCATTTTCGTTTTTAGTCATTGACGAAATTATCAGTCCATTTTAGTTATCGTTATAAGTCTCAATGAATGGCTTCTATTTCATCTGAAAAAAAAAAAAAAATTATGAGGAAAATTTTTCGGCGACAAAATTATCAATGGCGCCGACTTGAGGAAAGGAGCTGGGAGAGGTGGTGACCAGGATGAATTCTGCCTTGCTTCCCAAGAGTGGGTATAGGTAATGATTTTCTTTCACAAGCTCACAGTACAAAAACAGGATTTGAACAGGGGTGTGTAGACTTTTGATACCCACTGTATGTACATTTATTCTGCCTTATATTTGATGGGACATAATAAAGATGCCATACATATCCAGTTGTATGTGATCGTCTCAACTATTCCACAATTTTTGAAGTGTTTTTTAAAAAGTGTATTTTTCCGATTGCCCTCTTCCTGCTCTCAGCACACGTCCCGATAAATGCTCCATTTCCAAATCCATAATGGACCTGGAAGCACTTTCCTCCCTCCCCGCGTTGCCTTACATTAAACTGTCTTTGCCGATCACTGGGGCGCTTCGTCATGGCTGAGAGCATCATCGGTCTTGATTGTGATTAGCACTTATTTGTATTTTTTTTTTATCTTACAGAGAATGGTCGCAAGTTGCAACCTCATTTTTATTTTTTTTATTTTTTTTATTTTTATAACTGTGTTCAAGAAGCAAATGTAAGTGGGTTATTTTTAGACTACCCTGAGCATGCAGTATATGCAGTCATGTGCTTCAATATACAGTAGATGGATTTGAGTGGTGCTCGGATGAGGTCCGTCATCATAGTCGTGATATTTTGATGCTAAATTGTATTATTTGAATGCAATGATGGACTTTTTGAAAACAATTATTCAGTTTTGTGTTATGCAAAAGAAAAAAAAAAAAAAAAACACACAAAAAGTAAAAGCACCATGTATGTTTTCTACAATTTTTCGCAGTGTTGCATTTTTGACAAAATTCTGATTTCAATTATATACAATAAAATAAGGGCCAAAATGAGGACATTTTTGACTTAACTTTAGCCAACAAATTAGCAGGCAAATGTGTTGTGCGGAATCAATTAAAAAATAAATAAATAAATAATTTGGGGAATTGTTCTGTGTCTATATTTTACTATACATGTATACCAAATCTTCTCCATATGATGAGAATAATTTATATTCTAAAAGAATTGAACACAATCCTTTAGAATATTGCTTCAGGTTATAAGAATAATTTTTGCATTCCCCCCCCCCTATATCTGCAACGACAGTACTTAAAATGTAAAGTAATTTATCGTTAAAAGACACCCAGTGCACTGGTAAAAATTGAGACAAAAAAAAAAAAATGCTATATTGTCTGTTGTGTTTTCGCTAACATATCAGATAAATGCATTTTAAAAAAATATGACCCGACAGGTTGGCCAGCTGATTTAATCAAACATTATTATTAGCACTTTAGAAATCTGCAAAAAATAGCTGATTTTTTTTTTTTTGTTGCTGATTATTTATTATAGTTTTTTTCCTCGCTATATCACATTACAACATAAGACAAGATAATCACGTTCAAGCATTGTAGTATTTTATCTATTGTAAAGTTAAATACTAAATAGGACAAAGATTGTTTTTTAAAAGTATCAATTGTTGTAAGCTTGAAGGGACCAAAAAATACGTTATTTTATTAATTATATACATTTTTTTATTTAATCGGTTGTCAGAATTTATTTCTGCCAAATATCTGAATGGGCCTCCCCAAACAAATCCATATTCATATTTTCTAATGTAAGGTGTTGTATCAATTTGTCTAAATTCCCTCTGCATCTGCTGTCCACGTGTGTAGAAATTAGAAGAAAAAAAAAAGCTCCAAGTAGTGATTCAGACCTTCCACCCACTCAGAACTTTGTAGCGAGTCAGCACAGGAACAATGACAGCTTGAGCTTATTTGGCCCTATCAGTCTATGTACGTGTGTATTCTTGTCTTCTTATCTTTGTGGGGCGCAACCTTTTGACCTCCAACCTATCCATGAAGACAAGTTTCTTCATGTGGACACATAAAGAGCCCAATAGGGTTGATGGAAACTAAAAATGTTGACTTTTGTTGCAGTTTCCTCGCTTTGGTATTGTGAGCATGCGAGTCTAAAACAACATATACTTTTTCAGCTCTAGTTATTTGTATTTACAAATATTTTACAGACATGTCATGCCGTTACACAATGTCAATTCACGTAGCAATTTTGTGCACGTGTGTGTTTTGCCACCCTGTGCGACCACACATCTCGCACATGCCACTTACAGCACTGTTTACAGTAATAAAAGTTGTGAGTGGACTCGAAAGAGCTTCCTTGAATGCTATCAGACTCTTGTCTTTCTATTTTTGTGTGGCACAACCCTCAAAATGTATAATGTATTGAAAATAATAAGTTAGCATACATTTGCTGCAATGAAGAACTGCTTCTGCTTGCAATGAAGACTGCTTTGCTCTGAAGAACCACAACATCTAACGCAGCAGAACGGTTCGAGCCAGTCTGCTGAGGAAGCCTGTTTTCTGTTAAGAAATGATTGCAAACTTGACCGCACGGGTACTCAGCAATCTTCCACTCACACGCACAACACATACATACATCATTCATATTTGGACGGTTGTAGTATCTGGAGTGGTTTCTGCAAGTACTTTAACAGGTGTTGTTTTTCCGGAGATAAACGAGAACAAAACAAGCACTATTTGCAAGGCTCGTCAATGAGCGCGCTTCTCTCTGACCCACTTCCGCGTTTCAGCTGCTTCGTATGTTGTTTGTATGTAATTTTTAGCTGTTATGTAATTTTATTTTATGAGAACTATAGATGGAAACTAGCTTCTATTTTTTTGTCCCTCCCGACCGCCAGGTGGCGGTACTGTAGCGTCAAGGGGAATTCCGTGCTGGTTAGAGCACCGCCAGGTCCAGCACCTGGCGGTCGTTCGGGACTCATAGAACCGAGTTACATTCGTAACTTTCGATTGTGCTAAATCTGGTGTAGCCATCTTTTTAATGTTACTGCACACTGTCCTTTTCATAAACTAAACTTCAAACTTCAAGTCACGTGGCCTTGCGGTCTAAAAATAACATTCGTGCGGCGGTACCCCATTGGAAAATGCGCGCCGCCATCTTGAGCGACGGTACGTAAATTCAAACTGGTCTTTCTGCTATCTTTGTATGGCACAAACATGGAGGACGAGAACCACATAAAACTATAGAATGAGCGTTAGAGCGTGTTCTCATGCGAGTGTATGCCTCGGAGATTAGTTTCGGCAGGCGTTGCCTCCAAGAAGAGTGAAGTGGGAAGCCCCCACCCCCAACCTCACCACCACCTTTCCCATTTCCAAAGGGAGGCCCGGTCTGTTACCAAAGGGAGGTGGAGATTTACTATCCCACCCAGTCAAAGTGTCTCTCTGTTGCTCTTGACACACACTCCACAGGAAACGGTGAGCCATAATGCGCCGGCACCTCGCAGCAGACGGCCGCCTTTGCTCGAAACCAAGAGGGGATCCCGGCTGCGGCTTTGATAGCGCGTTAATTACTCATGTGATGTGATACAGATGTCTGGGGGCTTCAGCTGAAAGTTTGCCTGACGCTTTCCGAGGGGGCCGGGCGGCAGATTTGATAAGAAGCGGTAGGTGAAAAAAAAAAAAAAAAAAAAAAAAAGAAGCCAAAACTGTATTTATTATTGATGCGCAGATCAATTTGCGTGCTGTCACGGGTCCCGGCGGGCGCGGCGCTGATGCTAAACTGTGATGCTACTTGAAGGGCTGGCTGCTAAATCGTTCTTTGTGTACTTGGTGACAGGCGGGACTTTGAAACGGGAACGACTCGGGGGCGAAGGAGACGCGACATGATGCAAAGGGCTTTAACCGTCAGGCTTGACAGCTTTTGAAAACTTTACCTACTCTTTTCACGTGACAAATGACACGGAATCTGTCGCCCCCCCCCCCCAGACATGTTGCATTGATTTTCACGTGAAATAGAGTCATCAAGGAAAATGCCGTTTTAGTTGAAGCTTCAGTGTTTGACAGGTGATTAGCCCAACAAATGGGCAAAAAAAAACTAAATACAAGTTTACATTTGTGATTCGATTTTTCAAACCGATTTTCTTATTGATTTAATAGCGCTGTAAATGAGCAAAGTTATAAATCAGTACAAGTAGGTTTAATCTTAATGCTGATTTGTTGATTCTTTGAATTGTAATAACTTGAATAATTTATGACATTTTATGGAGCATATGGAATCATGTTTTATTGGAGAGATGCATGCACACCCACTCATACCACTGGTGTCAAACTCAAGGCCCGGGGGGCCAAATTCGGGCCGCCACATAATTTTATATGCCCTGATTTTTTTATTTTATTTTTTTAACTATTTCCCTTTTAAAATACAGTAATAGCTTAACAACTCACCCTCGTGTGGCCACATGGGTGATGAGAGGTGCTGGGATACGCTGGGCTAAAATAAACACGGGAATCAGAGCTTTTGATAGGTCCCGTGTTTTTATAGCAATAGAACACAATATTCCGTGGGCCTTGCCAAATCAGTCAAAATCCAGTAAAACAGCCGGGAGCGAACGGGGTTGCTTCTGTGAAAATGGCTGGGAGCGAACGAGTTAAGGATTGTGACCAGATGTATCAAATATGACACAAATCAAAAAGTCAAGTGTGGAAGTTGATTTTCAATTTTTGTTTTTGTTTTTTTTTTGTTCAAAATGTCAAATAAATACTTTACTTACAAAGAATCATAATTTTCTCTCATGGTTCAGGCTTTATATGGTTAAACCCATTTTTTTTTTTTCTGTTTTTGCTCTGTTCTCAGTTTTCTCTCCATCATTCCTTCTCTCAAACCTTATTCCGCCTGACTGCATTTCCAATAAATATCCATCACATAGAAAGAACCACAGAAAGAGCATTTCAAACTGTCCTGTTCACACAAAAAATAATGTTCTGGCATTAAAAGGCATGCAGATGCACTGTTCAGCCGCTTACAACAGAAAATAATAAGCTTTTCTCTTCTTTGTGTTGCCTTAGCGATAAACTGGGGGAGTGGAATCAAAGCGCAGACAGCGTTCCATAATGGGCGACGCAGCCCTGCGTATGCTGCTGCTAATGGCCTGTACGGCGGCCAGAGGAATGTGCCAGATAAACAGCGCCGGAGCTGAGGAGGAGGACGCCGGGCCGGGATATCTCCAGCAGTCGTCCACCCTCCGGCCCAGCCCCGGGCCGGCGGTCCACCCGGGGGCCGCCGCGGTTTGGGCCAACGCCACGGTGGTGAGGAGGCCCGTGCCGCCGCCCATGTGCTCGGTGACCACCTCCATCAACGGCTACTTCAAGTACATCAACACACTGATCTCCGTGCTGGTGTTCGTGGTGGGCCTGGTGGGCAACGCCACCCTGCTGAGGATCATCTACCAGCACAAGTGCATGAGGAACGGGCCCAACGCCCTCATCGCCAGCCTGGCGCTCGGGGACCTCATCTACATCGTCATCGTCATTCCCATCAACGTGTATAAGGTAGAGTCGGCGGCACGTTCGTCTGGTTGCTTTCATGGCGGACTACAGCAGCATGAAAATATTTACCGTTGAGGACATTTTTAAATTTGAAAAGCTCCCTTGACGATTAATGGATTATCAAAAACAATTAGTGATTGATTTTTCAATCTATTAGTTGATGATTAATTGATTATCGTGGCATCGCTAAGTGTACAAATTTGGTAACTTCTGAGGACGGAAGAGACAAATTATCTCAAGGCGGGAAGCTGCAACGGTTGCATTAAACGTTTTAATTCTCTGGAGTAGGGATAGACCAATTATCGGCGCCAATATTTTGACGAATATCGGCATCGGCCATCAGTTCAGGGGGGTGGGGAGATCTAATTATTTAAATTTTGATATATGCTTCCATGGGAACTCTTTGCACCTTCTGCCTTTGTATGAAATTTAAACTAGAACAGTACAATTTTAATATTTCAGATAATTTGAAAAAATAAAATAAAATACTGTAGCAAACAATAGAGAGCTATTAAGTTTTTATTTAATTTTGTAGACATACTACTGCCCCTGGAAGATTCCTGAACTTTTTGTTAGATTTGTAAAACAAATATGTCTATTGATTAATATTTAAAAAAATAATAATAATAATAATAATAAAAAAAATGCCAATATTTTACTAACCCTAAAAGTTGTTCAATAAACATATTCTTTAAAAAAAAATAGCTGGAGTTTGTATATTTTTCAGCTCCAAATATCGATTATCGGCATCCATGACTACCAAAAGTTGGTATCGGCCCTGAAAAAAATCATATCAGAATATCATATCACATCAAGACCGAAATTACACAACTAAGTCAATCTTGTGAGTTGTTTAAACGAGTACAGACGGGAAAGGCGGGATAGGGCGCAAATAGACGGGAAAGCGCAATCAGTTATCTCGTCCCCGCCCCCCTCGTGTGGCCACATGGGTGATGAGAGGTGCTGGGATACGCTGGGCTAAAATAAACACGGGAATCAGAGCTTCGGCTGCACATGCGTGTCCCCTTGGGCTGACCTGGGACATTACTCACTATCCTTATCTGGAGGCCTTATGAAAATAGCCAGCAAGATAAATCACTTTTTTTACCCAAAAAAAAAAGAAAAAAGAAATGGTTTGTTTATCCCTCAGGCCTCGTTTTATTTTACTATCCTTTCAGTTTGTTAGTAACAGTAACAGTATTTATTCATGTTTCTTTTTTTTACTTAGAAAATAACCACAAAACTAGCATTCGAAATTACCTTGACATTGACGCTAGTTTTGTTAGCTCATCTATAGTGTTTTGTATTGTGCGTTAGCATTAAGCTAATGGACTTGTACAAGATAAAGTTAATGTGGTGTATTTAAATACACACCGTGTAATTCTCTTTTAGTTATGAAGTAAATTTCAACCGGATTTGGCACTAAAACATCTTGAAGCAAGTATTTGGCCTCTTCAAAAAAAAAAAAAAAAACTTCACTATTTGCCAAACTGCTGCTTGTTATGTAGTTTGTTGCCACCATGTAGTGCCTATAATTAAAATTGTTATTTCACTAAGTTAAAAAAAAAAAATCAGCTGAGTGACATATCTAAAAAAATGTCGACGTCTGGTCATTACCTCTCAGCCATTTAAAACTCCGCTTTTGGAACATAAAAAAGGCTACATGAAATTGTCCAAAAACAGGTTCATTATGTAATCAGGTAGAAAACATTAAAAAAAAAAAAAAGAAAGAAAAAAACAAAACAAAATGAAACAGGAAGTACTGTATTTCAGTACAACCTAGTTTGTGTTGAAAATTATTTTTATATCATTTGTTGTAATCCTGCTTTTTACGCCTTCACAAAGTGACAGCTGTTGGTAAATTTTAGAATATACATCAATAGGTCAAGAATTATTGATTTTTATTGTGAGATAAGTTAGTTTGGGAAAAAAAATGTGATTTGTTTGTTTAAGAGATCGGTGCAAACTATTTGTATGATATTTTTTTGTTCTCCATTACTCTTGCCCTAATGTATTATACAAGTTTACATGTGCTTGTATTATATTAAAAGGCTAGACTTTCAAAACAAGTTCAGAGTATCGGACAGTATATCACTGATATATTTCAAAAGCTGTCATTGGAAATAACAAAACAAAAATCCCCTCCCTTGGGAAATGTTCAAATGTTTCAAAAAGGGAACAAAAAATGGCCAACACAGAGGTCCGAAGGTTAACACTTTCAGGGTGATAAACGCATCACAAAGTGTCACAGTGACTCTTTAGGGAAAAGGAAGCGGGCAATGGTCAAACAGTGACGCAGTGGCCACTTTAAAGACTCTTCCATGTCCTCTTCCTTGGAGTTGTAAGCCCAAAATAGTCAAGGCAGACCTGAGTGCCTTTCCTCTCGCCTGTGGGAAAACTTAAACAGCTGGCGTAAACAATAGAAGGATCCAGGAAGCTACAACGCGGGGGCTCTTCCTTTATCTTAGCCTAGCTAATGCATCTCGTATCCCGCTGAAGGGAAAAGTGCCAAGACGACATACACACAGTACGCATTTCCACCGTCTTCCCTCGCAAGCTGGGCTGGCCTTTAAGAGCACCATGTGATTTTGGAACAGGATGCGTTGGCTATCAAATGAGACTTTAAAAGTCGGCACGGTAATGGGAGAATGCACGGGGAAGCTATTATGCTTCCAGGAAGAGGAAAATAGCGGACAATGGGTTAGTTTTGGATTTTCATTAGTTAGTAATTTCGCTTTGTTTGTTTTTTTTAAGTTAATTTTAGAGCAACAGAGCAAGTTTTTTTTTTAACTGCTTCATTTTTGTTTAGTTTTTGTTTTAGTATTAGATTTCGTTTTTTAACGTACAGCATTTTGTTAAGCATTTGTTTTTTATTTCATTCGTTTTTGAATATTTTTTTTAAGTAAAATATTTTAGATTGACTTTTTTTCAACGAAATTAACCAACCACTTCCAATGGGAACACTTTGTACACAATGTTTGGAAAGAGATGCTGCGCTGTTATTGGCCAGTCAAGTCAGTCATCATTTGTATTACTAGTGGTTGGTTCATTTTGTTGACTATTTAGTGGGGACGCAACGATATCCAAACATTACGATACGATATTATCACAATATGAAGGTCACAATACGATAATTATGACGATCTTGTGGGGAGGTTGGTGATACAAAAAATGTCACAAATTGTAAAAAAAACAACAACAACACAATATTGTGCTTTTTTTGCATTACAGCAATGCATATAAACAACCTACAATCTCTAATAAAACTTAATATTGAGGAACTTACTTGCTAATGAAAGCACGTATAGAATTCCTCCACATATTGACTCGGTTCACAAGCATATTACGCGCACCCTTCATCTGACCATTATCATGGATTTTAAACATAAAAGGGCCAAAACATGCCTTGTGAAAATTAAACTGCACTAAAAAAAAAAAAACTAGCCACCAGGGGGTGCTAGAACTGCACAAATGGAAATCAAACTGACTTTTTTTTTTTTTAACAGATGTGCTTCTTTTAATACTGTGACATGACGACGACGATATATTGTGGCAGTTTCAATATCGCGATATCACGATATTGCCGGTATCGTTACATCCCTACTATTTAGACTATTTACTGAACATGCATGTTTTTGGAATGTGGGAGAACGCTGGAGTACACTGAGAAAACCCACACAAGCGTGAGGAAGACATGCAAACTCCGCATAGGAATGAGATTCAAACCCAGACCCTCTCAACTGTAAGGCAGACATATTGACCACTAGTCCACTGCACTTCCTGTATTTTGGCCGAATTATTTTTAATCTGTCCATTCAATGTCTGGCTCTTAAAAACAAAACAAAACAAAAAACACATACTTTCCAGGTGTTATTGACATCAAAGCTGCACTCTCATTGGCTGGTCAACATGTCAGTCATCACATGAAGGTACCAGTGATTGGCTTGACAGCATTGCTTTCTTTCTTTCATCTCATCCAACATCCTGACTGGTCCAAAGTTTTTGGGGATCCGTGAATGTCACACATTTCTCGTCAATTCATGTCACTGTAATTTGTGTTTTTCTCTTGCAGCTACTGGCATCACGGTGGCCATTTTACTACAACGCCTTTGGACTGTTCCTCTGCAAGCTGGTTCCCTTCTTGCAGAAAGCCTCAGTGGGCATAACTGTCCTGAATCTGTGCGCCCTCAGCGTTGACAGGTCAGTGCTTAGTTTAACTTACATGAACGCTAATGGGCTCGGAAAAATGAGAGGTTTTTTTGTGTTTAGTGACAGGGAGCTGCAGAAATGACTGAGGACACTGTAATTTACAGTACATGCTAAGCAAGTACAACAGCCAAGGCCTAGCAAGTCCTGATATGTCCACAAGGTCCAAAAGTACATTTTTTTTTAACACTTTACTAGACATTGTCAAATATTTTTTTGCAGAAAAACAAATGAGAATGTGATTGCTAACAAGCTAGCCTTCCCTGGAATTCTCACCATGGAATTCTATAATTCTACACATTGTGTCATTGGGGGAGAGAAAAAAAATACAAAATGTGAAGGGCAACACTACTACTTTTATATATATATATATATATATATATATATATATATATATATATATATATATATAGAAAATATTTTCTTTGATTATTTTAAAACTTAAATGGGTCAGTTTGACCCACATGTCACAGGAGGATTAAAGATTATGCTATTTTATTTATAAATATATATATATATATATATATATATATATATATATATTTTTTTTTTTTTTTATTAGATTATCACTTTATAGAGGAACCTTGGACCAATTGTGCATTATCATGTGCGGGATGATTTATGATTGTTTTGTTTGTTTGAAACTTCTATTACAGATTAATGGGTCACTATTTTGGCAACATTAAGTACATTAAATATGTATTGCGGATGTAACGTATAGCATGGAAAGCGGCCCTAAGAGCGAACGCGTTGAGGTCAAGTTCCTCTCCGCTCGTGGTCGTTAATAGAAAATCCCCCCCCCCCCCCCCCCCCCTCCCCCGATGGAAAAAATAATGACGGCCGAGTGCGGCAGACACAACTGGCAAGATAAGAGGCTCTCTCTCTGAGGCTCTCATTTAATGACCTTCTATTATGGGAAACAGAGATGATGCGTTTGAGAGCTTGTTTTTGCAAAAGATGGTTCGATAAAAAAAAGATGAAGGGGGTTAGTTTAAGGTCAGGGTTATTGTAAGTCCCCAGGAAATTAAAGATGGAGTCGCTAATGTAATGTGAACACACATGCTGTACTTGATTTGATTTTTCATAAATCTCTACTCGGGTATTTATTTGTCTAATATTTTACTTTCATTTATGTTTGAGAACTGATATCTGTACTTTCTGTTTATTTTGTCAAACAAGGTTGGTTAAGCTTTTCAACATTTGTGGTTAACCTCAACTTAAAAAAAAAGATATGAAGAGAGATGGAAAGTCAAACATGGCTGAGATTTTGTTGGATTGATTGGTTGATTGAGATGTTTGGGACTTGTAAGGCATAATGGGAACCAGTGAGCATTAACGAAGGCGCAAGGGATTCTGAGAAACGAGATATTCCCCAACCACAGTCTTACTGAAGAGAAGTATCCAGTGTTGTCGGCTAGAAGAATGATTTATGGTCAAGTCAAGTTAAGTTAAGTTTATTTATAGAACATAATTAGGGTGACAGCAGTTGATCAAAGTGCTTTACACAGGATAAAAACAATTGAAGCACATAAAACAAGGTTTAAATACATAAAATGACAGTGATAACTATCATATGTATTGTAATGGTGAATATGTAGTGTAAAAACACCTGCTTTTGGTCTGTCTAAACAGAAACAAAAACACATTCATGTAAGATGTAGTTTTCAGTTGTTCTCACTAACTAATTTAGCATTTTTTGGTAGTCAGTTCACGTTAGCAAAACTCTGGGAACATGTTAGCATAGAGGCCCTAGCCAATGCTAGCTAGTCTTTTTTTCCCCTTCAGTACGATTGACAAAAGTGGGAAAATATGTTTAGTTTTTAGTCTTGTTTCCCCCCTGTTGTGCCAAGTTATCAAAACACATACTGTATATAATTGATAGTAAAAAATAAATGTTTATGTTTGTACTTAGTATTTCAGACTCAGACTCTGTACTTTTTTACTTTTACCAAAGTAGGCCTTCAGGATTCGAATCAGTATGTTTACCAATCTTTTCGTACACAAATATCTGTACTTCTATGTTTCAATATTAGAGGATGACGGAAAAAAGGGACGGATTCGTTTAGCGCTTCGTCAAATATACATGCCGCCATGTTGTCGAACAGAGAGATTCAAATGCGCCATGAAAAATATATTGTTTTGTCCATGAAATCTTGATGCGTGATTTTACTAAAACATTTTCGACAAGCGCTTTTCTATTAATGAAACAAACAAGCAAACAAGCCGACGGGCGGACTACCCCCCCTTCTCCACCAAAGACGGAGGCCGGGGTCTGTTCGGCGGCGTCACGTAGATAAATATTAGATATTTTAAATAAACAATTGATCATCTCTCCACATGGATTCTTGAAAGTTTGATGGGGCCATGCTGACTCGACAGTTTATGGTGCTGCTGCTTAGTGCGCTGGCATTTAGAGAGAGAGTGAGACAAAATCTGTTAGCTATATCAAGACTACGGAGACATTGAATGACTTACAATTACCTAAATCTATGGATGAATTGGTATATGGAGTGATGGGTAAATCTGAATATGGATATAACTGTGGATATGGCTTAAAAATATTAGAGAGAGAGAGAGAACAGAGCTCTTTAGCTAGCAAAATAGCTCGAGTTAGCTTTATTTTTAGCGAGCTTGATAGTTAGCACAACAGCTACCTACTGTACTGTATATAGAAAAGTAGAGATAACTAGTTGCAAAGATTGCTAACTTCAAGGATAGCATACCAAGCACACCAATACGATAGCAACATGGCGCCAAAACCCTGACTAATAGCAAAGCAGTACTTTGGTGGCAAGGAAATGTGCTGAAATGACAATTTGACTGAGAAACAAGCTTTGAATGTCAGGAAGGTGCTAAAATCAGCCTGTGTTGTTCATGAAAGAAGTTTTTTTTTTTCTCTCCGTTTCTTCCCGTATGGCAGGTACAGAGCCGTCGCATCTTGGAGTCGAGTGCAGGGCGTCGGGATCCCACTTTTCACCGTCATGGAGATCCTCTCCATTTGGGTCCTGTCGATGGTGCTGGCCATCCCGGAAGCTGTGGGCTTCGACATGGTCAGCTTCAACTACCGGAACGAAAGCCTGCGCACCTGCATGCTGCACCCCAAGTCCGATTTCATGGTGGTAGGTCCCACTTTTATCTTTTTTGACTGTTTGGTTATGACTCTGGGCCAAGATTGTGCTTCGTCATCAAGAAATTGTCAAAAGAGTTTCGTTTTGACTAGACAAAACATTTAAAAAGAAGATAAAAAGCACACCTGCCCGCATGTATTGACTGTTTGGATTTGGGGGGAGAAAGGGAAATCCACAGACTCTACAGTGCTTAGTTTTGGAGTTGATTGTAGGTTGTTGTCACCCCCTCCTCCTCTCACTCCAAGGACATAATTGATTACAGGTTGAGTACAAGACCTGAAACCTGAAACCACAAAAACCTGAGGCCAAGTGCAGATTTAATCCATATGCAACCTAATGGAGTAATCACTCTCAGACAGTAGAAACAACATACCGGCGTCTTAGTAAAAAAAAAACAAAAAAAACAAAAAAAAACATAAGGCACTAGTGGGAAGTAATGAAGCACAAAGACTTAATTACTGTACTTAAGTAGAGTTCTCAGCTATATGTCCTTGACGTATGTGTTCATTTGTGTGTTGACTTTTTAATTTTATTCCCTACATTTGAATACAGTTCTGTACTTTGTATTTGTTACTCTATCAATATAGGCTCGGCACTTTTTTCAACCTCCACAGATGACAGGATGTAAAAAAGATGTAAATTGAGAGAGGTAAAGTCAACAACGGCTGAGCTCTTGATTGATTGACTGATCGAGCTCTTGGGGACTAACGGAAAAAAACGAGGACTGCATTTGTTGCCATGTCAATGTAGTCAACCGAGGATCTGCATGAGGGATCAGTAGTGTAACTTACACTACATGTTAGCATATTCGGACTGTTTCTTTAACCAGATTTCCAATTCAACACATACTAGCTACTTGGCTAGCTAGCTGGTCCAAAAATAACAATAAAATATTGTTGTCATGTTATGAGATAAATATTGATTCTGAACAACTCAAGATGATGTACAGTTCCTTTCTCAATATTATTGATAACTGTTATGTGATCAAAGTGGTATTAATAGGGGGATTAAGTCGAGAAAATCCCCATTAAAGACCTAGGTAACAAATGCACAACCACTGCCAAAATATATTTTTTAACACAACTACCCGTACTTCTACTTATATACAGAGTGGGAGCATTTTTGCCTCCTTTGGTAGTATGACTATGAAAAAAAAAATATCTCAGACGAATGTTTCCTTCCTAGTTCTACAAGGATGCCAAGGACTGGTGGCTGTTCGGTTTCTACTTCTGCGTACCGCTGACCTGCACCGCCATCTTCTATACCCTGATGACCTGCGAAATGCTCAACAACAGGAACGGCAACCTGCGCATCGCTCTGAGCGAGCACCTCAAACAGGTTGGAGGGATTCATTCCAAAGCGTCCAACATCGTTTATGCCTTCCCCTTAAAAGTATGCAGAGGTTAGAATTCAGTAAAACGGTGTTTCCAAACCTACCATTCGTTTCTATGTTTTAAGGCTTTGTTTAGGTCAAGTGGTTAAATTTCTTCACACAAGGTAAATATTTAAAAACCCCAAGTGGAACAAATGCATCACGGGAGAGCAAGAACGTAAATAGGAAGTAGGTTTGGTGTACAGTGAGCACACGGATAGCTTGAGAGATGACTTGCTGAATAACTAGCTTGGTCGTTAGCAAAGTAGATAGCAAGCTACATAGCTTGGGAGACGGCTTGAAGAATAGCTAGCACGGTAGTTTGCTATGCTGGAGGGACGGACTGATGGACAGATAGCGACAGAGAGGTAGAAAGATAAGAAAATCTCGAATATTGCTTGATAGAATAGGAAGAACGCTAGTTAGCATGATAGATAGTTCTTGAGAGCTCCACGGGTAGCACGAGTGTTAACATCATAGCTTGATACTTCAAGAGATTGCTGGCATGACAACACAACATAACAGCACAATAAATAGATGAGAAGATAGATACAGTAGATGCCCACTGAGAGAGCTATCTGGATCATTAGTATGACATACGGCGGAATAGATCAACAGCGAGAGATACGCTGTGAAATAGCTAGCATGACAGTTAGCACAATAGACAAATATAGCTACAGTACCAAGATATATCATCTAGAAAATAAATAAATGATAAACCAAAGGCAAATATGTATTTGATTAGCCAATAATAATGTTTGAATAACACTTTGGACAACATCTTGGGAAAATAAAACGTTAGATTATCAAAGTACCGGAATGTTTTAACGAAGAACTCTTAATGGACTGTTTGCTCTCTGGCATCCTTGGTGTATTAACAGACCTCTCTGCTCTAATGGGAAAACCTCGTGTTTTTTTAATTTATTTATTCATTTTTTTCGCCTCGCTGCAGAGAAGGGAAGTGGCCAAGGCCGTCTTCTGCCTGGTCCTCATTTTCGCCCTCTGCTGGTTTCCGCTTCATCTCAGCAGAATCCTGAAGAAGATGGTTTACTACCAGAATGACGAGACGCGCTGCGAGCTGTTCAAGTGAGTCGGAGAGCACACAATGTTCAAATATTCAACTTTTTTCTTTCTTTTTTTTTTTTGCTTTGTATACTTGCAGCTGAAGCTTATCTTATGTTTTTTTTTTTTTGTTACTATATTTCCAGCTTCCTTTTAGTCATGGACTACCTAAGCATCAACCTGGCAACAATCAACTCCTGCATCAACCCCATCATCCTCTACTTTGTCAGCAAAAAGTTCAAAAATTGCTTTAAGGTGAAGTATTTACCGTATTTTCCGCATTATAAGGCGCACCTTCAATGAATGACATATTTTCAAACTTTTTCCATATATAAGGCGCTACAGTAGAGGCTGTGGTTACGTTATGCATCCATTAGATGGTGCTGCGCTAAAGGGAATGTCAACAAAACAGTCAGATAGGTCAGTCAAACTTTATTAATAGAATACAAACCAGCTTTCTGACAACTCCATTCACTCCCGAAATGAATTAAACAGCTGTTTTATTATTTTCCTCTGAGGTAAAGTATTAGTATTAGCCAGCAATCCAAAATGGCGGGATCTTCTGCCGATCGTGCAGGGTCACCAATAGCGTATTGACAGCGAGACCTGTTGCGGCTCAATATTAATCCATATATAAGGCGCATGATGGGCAGCTTTTGAAAGAATTGAAGGCTTTTAGGGTGCACCTTATAGTGCGGAAAATACGGTAAGTCAGATCAAATTTCGATTTGGGCTCCATCCTTTGGTAAACTCCAGCTCACATTTTCAAAAGGTGAACCGTTTGTCCAAAATAACCTCATTTTTTTTTTGTCATTTTCAAATTGTGTAAAAGTAAACGCTTCCTAAGAGGCAAACGTAAACCATGTGTTAAGCTCAAGCTCATGAAGTTTGACACGGAGATAATGACGTTACATCTGCGACACGTACGATATTTAGGAATTTGAAATTGGTTTCAAACTGCTGAGAACTGTTAAAAGATGGGCTGGAGACAAAACATGCCTCGAGGCAGGCCGAGCCCAAGACACTGACAAGACCTCTTTGCAAAACGCCCCTTTTGCGAAAACTCTCCTTTCCTCTCTCCACATGTTCCCCGCAGTCGTGTTTATGTTGCTGGTGCTACTCGGACAGCCAGCTGAGCAGCATCGGAGCAATGAACGGCACCAGCGTCCAGTGCAAAAGCCCCGAGCCCAACAACCTGCACACCGACCGAAGCCTGCGGAAAGACAGCGACTGAACAATCGGCACTCTATTATAAACAGTTAGCTTTCCCAAATATATGCATTATTGTGACACTTTTTTTCAAACATCTAAAAGGACTACTGATACCGCCTTGCATGAACCTGGCAGAGGCACCTAGAAAAAAAATAATAATGGCTTCAAAGTAACGGACAAGTTGCCTAGAGGACTTCAAGTCACGGGATGCGATTGAACTGTGAATTAATCGTCACCATTCCAGTAAAAAAAAAAAAAAGGGCAGCACGATGCCACACGATGGAAAAGAAGACAACCAGCTGTCAGAGGAAATGACGGCAAACGAGCGCTCGCGTCCATCCCAGGGGTCGGGGGGAAAACAGGAAAGCGTGTTAGTGACGATTAATTCTCCATCGAACACGCCCGTGGATGTACTCATTATTCATTTAGCCTCATTGTGTCATCAACTTTTGAGCTTAAAGTCGCTCGGCATCTTTGAATATTTCACGAACGAATGGTCACAGAGAGTACATAGGAAAAAAAAAAAAAGTTCCTCTCGAAGCAATGTGACGGTGACAGGATATTTACGATATTTACAGTATGCTCACGTAATCTACGAAACATGTACCTGTATGTCCACTTTTATAAAGTGCTTTACTAGGCAGTAATAGTCAATATTAATCAATGACAAAGACCATTGCATATTCACGGTCGCAAATTTTGGTCACGTGACCAAAGTTGGCAAAATTTGATGGTTGGAGTATATACCTGATTACTCACAGATTTTCACTATTCTGGTGATGACTGCAGTCATACAGTAGATTGCAACTCATTTGTGCTAAATGAATAATTGTTTTCATTATCAAGTAATGACTTACCTATTCGTGAATGAGCACATTTTCGATTGGTTTCCTTGCTGTGAGAAGGTTCTACGTATTTGGCGAAGTACAATACAGTAAGCTTCATGCTAACGTAGCTTAGCCTGTGATTGAAAACAGCTTGCCAAGCTCTGTCCAACATTCCAATTCTTGCCAAAAAAATATATATTTAATTGGAAAATATTCATATTTGATAGCCTGTGTGTACTTCCAGGCAGATTTTGCTCCACCAACCAAGCAAACTCTCTCGCTAACTACCCATTACGCTCAGGTAGCAGCTAGTTAGCCGCAACAAACGGAAAGATAGCATCGCCATTTACTTTGTGTGAATACAAAGTACAGATTATCTTGTATTTCCTCATTTACATCCTGAAAATTCACCCGAAAACCAAATACAAACACTTTTTTTCGTGAGTACTGGATACTTTAATTTTGTAAGTGTGTTCTAAGAGTGATGTGTTTATCTTTAGTCGGGAGTGTTTTGCACTGTGTACAGAAGGACCGTCCAAATATGTACAGATGCTGCCATTGCTAACACTGTTAGCATCACTTTCTTACCCCCCCCCCCAATAAATCTAGGTCCAGCGCAAGTTTATTTCTCCAGCCCGTGCTGATATCGGCTCCTCAGGGGGAGTCACAAGGAGGGCTGTTGTTTCCCCATTCGGCATCTGTGAGAAAAAGACGTCTGGGAGTGATTTGCGAGCACAAGCTGACCCGCTGTGACCGAGCGAGGCCCTAAAGGCTTCCTGATCCTCCGTTCGCAGAGGATGTGGGAATTTGAGACACGTCACTCGATTGTCATATGTTGCCAAAAACAGGATCAATGGGGGGGCTCGAGATTTTGTTGTTTCTCAGCTCAACGTGGCACGGATGTATCCATTTTAAAAACGATGACAAATTTGTTATGTTCAGATGTTACTGCAAAAATATTGCAATAATGTACTTTAAATGTTCCTTAATTTTCATAGTATTTTTTTTTTCCTGAAAACGGTGATAATGCTCACATACATTTGTGAATGCAAATTTTCAATATTTTAATTTTATTTATTTTCGTAAAACTGTTTCTCATAACTACAAGCTACACTTTTGTGTAAAATGATGCCATTCTGGTTCGTTTATGTCGTATCTATAATTTATTTTCATAGACTGGTAGATGTAAATTGCATCACGAGTGCAACATTCCATACACGTTTTGACTTTTATGACATTTTTTCACACAACTAGTGATAATTTTGTAAACAAAAACTAAAAAATATTTTCGTCAGCGCACATTTTTCACCGGACTAAAACTAGACTAGACTAAAACCCCCATTAATAAACAATAACTACGACCAAATCTATGGACATTTTAGTTCATAAAAACAAGATGAAAATTACATGATTTTGTTTAAAAAAAAAAAAAAAAAAGCCAACGGCTTTAACATTTCAACATTAATGTTAATCCGACCGCTAACTAATGCTTGCTAACTTACTAGCTTATAGCATAGGTAAAATGATTTTACTGACTAACATTGACAGTTTATGTTGACTAAAACTAGACAAATAAAATTATGTTTTCTTGGACTAAAATAAAGACTAAAATGCTAGATTTATAGATGACTAAAAATAGACTAAATAAAAATGACTCATAAAAACTAACAAATGTGAAACTGGACTAAAACAGAAACTAAATTAAAAATGCTGAATAAAATTAACACTACTCATGACACAAAATCTCAACTTCTTTTACGTTGGCGTTTGTGAAGAGAAACTGACGTAAGAGTGCACAAATCCCACCAAAAAGGCCTACGTATAGCAGCCATATTAAGATGAATACGTCATTGTTTAAGTACTGTAGACTTATGCAGTCCTCAAACAAAACAGGGCCGCACTTTGGCTCATACACCAACTATGAAATCAGACTCCTCCTTTGTCGTGCATTCTTATTATCAGCACCATATTCCCCAACTGTGAGGCACAATCTGCATGAAAGGAACATAAAACAAAAAAAATGGGATGGACGCCACATCCTCTAAGCTAAAACACCTTTCGGCTGTGATTAAACGCCACATATGTTTATCCACCCTAACCCTCGTGGCTTTACCCTGCCCGACCGTCCCTCGTGCGACTTGTGGCAAAGATGATATCTTATTCATAAAAAGCCAAAAGGAGAAAGTCAAACATTCATGAACAATCTGTCTGGAAACAACCGGGTTGGGGTTGGGGCGAGGGGGGTTTGGGGGGGTGCAACGGGGTAGAAAAGTTCTGCTTCTCGTGAAGACAAACATACAAGAACCTTGAAAGTCATACAATTTGTAATTTGATGGCATTTATGCTGGAAAATGCAACTTTATTAATTATAATGGCACTTTTTGACTATATTGTCATGTTACAACTTTATTATGGGGGAGGGGGGGGGGGGGGGGTAATAAATTGTACCCATTTGTCTGGCATAGTACACATTCTTACAACTTGATTTTGTAAAATTATAGCCTTTTTTTTCTGTAAATTACAACACATTTTGCTGATGAAAAATGATATAATGTATAGTTTCCTTTTAATGTGAAGAAACTCACCTCCCAGACATACGCCGTCGTCTTCCCCCTGCAAGATATGGTCAATGATGGTCAGTCAAGTACAATCGCAATCAATTTATTTTTCCACTTGTATGACTTGTTAAAGTTGCAAAGCACAACAATGACTTTGGTGGGCAGGAATTGGTGAGTCATTATACTTTGTTAGTTTTATTGAGTCATATGATTCCCTATTCTCCTTTATGGGGCAACATAATGCAAAAAAAATGTATAGCCAAGTATCTACATTTTGCCACCACATTGTTTTGTTTTCTTTAAATGATCTGCGTCAACAGTGCCGTAGTTTTACGGGTTTTTTTTTTTTAGTTTATTTTAGTGTTATATTCGTCTTATACAATGGATTAGTCTGGAAAAATATATTATGCTTTGCTGTAAAAAATTACCTGGGCAATAAAAATGTTTCATTATAGACACAGTATGACCCCAGAACAAATTATTTATATTTCCACCATCATGCGTGCTTTGGATCTTTTATTATGGTGACGATATGATGGAGAAATAATTTCGAAATGATTTAGTCTCTTTAAGCATTATTAGAAACATGGGCCTAAATGTTCAGAATAAAGCTTGTAGTTATAAAGTAGACAGGACCACATGACATGTTTATTTTTAATATGTTAATTTCTCAAGTCAAAAACAACCGGTAAATCTGACACATGCTGTACTGATTAACAATTGTTAATGAACATCGCCATCTGGTGGAAAGCGTGCATAACAATCAAACTATCCAACCCCTCCTACACTCGGACAAAACCCTCTTCACTGATTGGCTATCGGAAACAATACCACCAATCAAATCCTATTTGTAACCGGGGCTAAACCCGGAAGCAGGAAGCAGACGAAAGAAGGAAATAAGTATTTTGGAAACTTTGGGGGTTTACTACCGACGAAAACAGAGTTCAGATCATTTGGATTTGTTAGAAGATGGATCATTTAGCTTGTTGTTAGAATGGCGTTTCAATAAGAGATTAACATTAAGAGACTTTCGACAGCTATTCGAATACTGCCACGTACGTACGTTTGTTTACATGGCAAGATGACGGGCAAGCTAACACTAGCCTAGCCACCCGGCTAGGGGAAATTAAAGTCACATGAGTTGACAATTAACATGCCATCGCAACAATAACGGCGACTTTTACTCACTTGGGGGACACGGAAGGCTTTGTTAGCTTTGCCCAATGTTTCGTTAGCCGCTAAAAAACGTTCATAATTCGGGTTCTGAATATTATTTGGAAAAAATAAAATAAAAAAAAATAGCCTGGCGTCTTCATGCCACAATGCCTTGTTCATGCGGGAATTGGAGAAGATGGATTCGACCTCTGGTGGTCTTGTTGTATATTTTATTGCTGCTTGTGGTCTTGCCGCTGTGCGTCTGGGAACTTCAGAAGTCAGAGGTGAGTTGGCTCGGAATTGGGATGCCATTACCTGAGCGAACTGCATTATGGGGAATGTCGTGCATTAATAGGTAATCATCATCATCATAATAATAATTTTTAATTGAATAAACTATAATTATGTCATTTTATGCCAACGATTTAAAACAGTTGTGATTGTCATTCCACATTGTTTTTTATCATGTTTGTGCGTGTTTTAAAAGGGCTGGCGTATGAGCCGCCATATTGGAAAGGTATCTAAAGATGACTTGTCCTGATTATTATCATTATGTTATTATTGATGAACGTCTTTTTTTTTTTTTGTACTGGTGTCGGGCCTTATTATTGACAACCACTTATTTATTTTTTGTTGGACTCATCTAAAGTTTTTGTTTTAATTTATCATCATCATTATAATTATTATTATTCTAATGATAGGTTGGAACTCATAACAAGGCATGGTTCATAGCCGGGATATTTGTCTTCATGACCATCCCCATATCGTTATGGGGCATCCTGCAGCATCTGGTTCACTACACCCAGCCAGAGCTTCAGAAACCTATCATCAGGTGAAGAAAGCATTTTAATGTTGTCATGGAAAATGACATTTAAAAAAAATGTGTTTCCCTGTTTTCGTTATAGAATATTGTGGATGGTGCCAATCTACAGCTTGGATAGTGTGAGTTTTTTTTTTTTTTTTTTTTTTTTTTTTTTCTTTTTTTTTCTTTAACTCATTCACTGCCAGCCCAGTAAAAATGGATCTTTGACGTAGGGCTGCTCGATTATGGGAAAAATAATAATCAGGATTATTTTGGCAATAGTTGAAATCACAATTATCGGTTATTTATGTTTTGGCACAAAACAAGAAAATGTTTGTGTTTAAAAATATTAGGACCAAATTAAAAAAAAAAAAATAGAAACACTATAATTAAGTTTTGGACCAAACAGAATTTATAATAATATATATTTATTTATGTTGGCAAAAATGTGAAAGTTGGAGTGCAGCATATGCACTGTGCAGTAGGGCAATATATATTTTTTATTTTTGGTACAAAAAAAAATAAGAATTTAAACATAAAAAATATTAAGACAAATAAAATAATTTGAAACACTATATTTATGCAAGTTCCTTTTGGATGAAACAAAATTGATCAAATTAGTTATTTTAAAATTTAAAAAAAAAAGGTGCAAATGTATCAATTTAAACAACTCAATCTTTTTACTTTGCGATTATGCTGATTTTTTAATTGTGGAGTGTAATAATTGAAATTATAATTGAATTTCAATTAATTGCACAGCCCTACTTTGACGTGTATAGCCGTCAATGGCACTGAATGAGTTAACGGCCCATAGAACCTTTTACATTTACCATGAATGACAAATGAGGAAGCATGTTATTTTATTTTATTTTTTTCCCAAAAACCTTTGCAGTGGATAGCCCTGAAATATCCCCACATCGCCATATACGTGGACACGTGCCGGGAGTGCTACGAGGCCTATGTGATCTACAACTTCATGACCTTCCTGCTTAACTACCTGGAGAACCAGTACCCCAGCTTGGTCATGATGCTGGAGGTCCAGGAGCAGCAGAAGCACCTCCCACCCCTGTGCTGCTGCCCACCTTGGCCAATGGGAGAGTGAGTGTACTTCGTGTTAGCCAACGTTTCCCGTACGGCATTATTTCTACTCCGCTGGGTTCCGTTAAAAAGGTGGGTAAATGCTGAATAAATTCTCTTACTGCTGAGAGAGGAGAGGAACTGACTGATACAATTCACTCCTGCACTCTCTGAAGATTCCTCTTCTCACCCTCTCTCTCTTTTTTTTTTTGGGTTTCCATGCCCCTAGTTACATGGGTGTTCCAACCCTAAAAATCCAAATGCAAGGCATAGTTGGAACACAGTGTAGTTGTTTGTCTATGTGTTGTGCATGTGAGTGGAAGATTGCCGAGTATGTGTGGTCAAGTTTGCAATCATTTCTTAACAGAAAACAGGCGGCCTCAGCAGACTGGCTCGAACCATTCTGCTGCGTTAGATGTTGTGGTTCTTCACTTATTATTTCCAATTATTCCTACAATAATAAATTGTCAGTCATTTTCTTATCATTATATACAGTAAATATAATACGTTTCCTTTCCTCCAAAGGGTTTTGCTATTAAGGTGCAAGCTGGGAGTGCTGCAGTACACGGTGGTTCGACCTGTCACGACGGTTATCGCTCTGTAAGTCGCACGTCATCCATCTTTGAATATATTATTTGTTTCCGTTGACGCTTCGTTTTCGTCTCGGTAGCATCTGTCAACTATGCAAAGTGTACGACGAAGGCAACTTCAGCTCCACCAACGCGTGGACCTACCTGGTTATTGTCAACAACATGTCGCAGCTGGTACTTTGAGCTCTCCATTTGTATTATATCATATATATCATATGTGATGTCGTGTGTATGTAATGTTCATCTTGTGTGCGTCCAGTTTGCCATGTACTGCCTGGTGCTGTTCTACAGGGCCCTGCGAGAGGAGCTGAGTCCCATCAAGCCGGTGGGCAAGTTCCTGTGTGTCAAAATGGTGGTGTTCGTCTCATTTTGGTAAACGTTGTCATTTTTTATTTGTTTTTTTTAACTTATCATTTCGGGAGTTGTCGCACAGTTTTTTTTTTGTTTTTTTTTTAAATAAATACGTTCAGGCAAGCTGTGCTCATCGCCTTGCTGGTGAAGGTGGGCATCATCTCTGAGAAACGTACGTGGGACTGGCAAAGCGTGGAGGCCGTCGCCACCGGACTGCAGGTGAACAAATCGAGCGCACACGTTGATTAGTTTTATTTGTTAGCCACTTTTTTTATTACCTAGCTCAATTTTCAACACGAGTTATTTTGTTGGTTGTAGATAACGATTTTCTAACTGTACTTAGTTAACCTGATTATTTGTCAATGAGCTAATTAGCTAATTTGAAGGTTAGCGATTCAGCTAGCTTGCTCACTATTGTTGATAGGCAACTCGAGCATTAGTTATTCATTTGTT
Organism: Festucalex cinctus; assembly: GCF_051991245.1. Lineage (NCBI taxonomy): Eukaryota > Metazoa > Chordata > Actinopteri > Syngnathiformes > Syngnathidae > Festucalex > Festucalex cinctus. Next base: position 4,560,192 of record NC_135416.1, on the reverse strand, counting down.
GGTTGTAGTCAGTCATCTTGATCGTTATTTCTTCACCTAATTTGTTGGTTGTGGTTAATTAGCTTGTTTAGTTAACTGGGTAGTTGGAGAGTCAGTTGGCTTGTTTACTGTTGTCATTAGTTAATAACTAGCATAAATCACAAGTTGATTGTTCATTTAGATTGTATGCTGGTTAACTTGCCATTAATTAGTTCTTTTTTTCCTCACTATTAAGCTAGCTTGTTCGCCCGTTGACGTTAGTCAACATTATCGTTAGGTTGTAGTTAGTTGACTTGATTGTAAATGTAAATGTAGTTATTCAGTTAGCATGTTCATTGCTGTAGTTAGCTGGTTGACTGTTGTGTTTAGTTAATTACTTACTTAGTAGGTTATAGTTAACTTGTTAGTGTTGTCATTCTTGTTGTTCAATTTCACAGTTAGTTATTGAGTTAGCTTGTTTACTGTTGACTTGTCATTCAGTTAGCTTGCCTCTAGTCATAGTCGGCTAGCCTGTTTAGCGATTGTCAATGGCCGCTGATGCCGTTTGGCCTAACGTTGACACGGTTTGCCTCCGTCTCGCCCACTGGCCGACTCAGGACTTTGTGATCTGCGTGGAGATGTTCCTGGCGGCCATAGCTCATCACGTGAGCTTCACGTACAAGCCTTACATCCAGGAGGCCGAGGAGGGCTCCTGCTTTGACTCCTTCATGGCCATGTGGGACGTCTCCGACGTCAGGGCTGACATCTCGGAACAAGTCCGCAACGTCGGTCAGTGACAGTTCAATTGTTTTATTTATATAGCTCCAAATCTTTCATTATTTACTTTGAGATCTATATGTACTGGAAGCTACAACACAATTGGAATAAGTGGGATTTTAAAACACATTAAATGTGAATAGAAATAAATCATCAGCAAAATGGTGGACTCCCTCTATTAGTGCCACAAATAGCATAGATCTGTCGGAAAATTTTCGTTTTTCTTACTTGACAGGCCGAACAGTGATGGGTCGCCCCCGGAAGCCGTATTTCGGCGAGGCGCAGAACTCCGGCGAGCGCTCCGGCCTCCTCTCGTCGTCGGCCTCCCAGGACGCCATCGGCGAGGCGGCGTCCGATCCGCCGTCGCCCGGGGGGCATTACCAGGGCATGGGACGGACACCCCACTCCCTGTCAGCACCCGCCGACCTCGGCCAAAAGCAGGAAGTCAAAAGCGACGCAAGCGAGGACGATGACGCCGGCGACGATGACGCCGGAGCCAAAGAGCCGACCCAAACGGATCTGATCGTCATCGCATAATGGTTAATAAATGGGCGGGACCCAATGACTTCACTAACTGTGGCAAACAAATCAATAACATGACAGCTGCAAGAATGTCCAGTGAGGGAATGACACTTCATTTTATGTTGGATCACACAACTGACTTACATCTCTCATTCATAAAACTTTAAAGTCATATTTTAAAGGTGTAGCCTTAGCCATTTAGCCTAATTTGTTACTTATTTGCAGGGATACTCACATTTATGGTGTCAAATTTCAAACGGTGTTATGTACTGAGTATTTTAGGGCCACACTGAAAAGACAAGCTAATTATACTACAAGAAAAATCACAGAATGTTATGAGAAGTCTTATAACCATTTTATTTTTTTTAAGGTGGGGTGGACAAATAATTTTTTCTTTCCTCAGTATAAACAATTTTTTTTTTAAAGAAAAAGCTGTACAATGTTCGTTAAGAAGAAGAAAAAAAAAAGCCTCCCCCATTAAGTTTATTAAAAACTACAATTCTTAAAAAAAAATGTGGAAAAAACGAAGTGCAGTACTTTTATTTGACCAAAATATTAATTTGTTCTCATTAAGATTATGACTGTTGACTGTTGAGAGGGAAAAAATACATCCTAGTGTGTATAATTTATTACTTTTCAATGTGGCCTTCATTCTAATGCCTTCCACAGCTTTATTTTTTCCAATAAAATCAACAACAAAACAACTTGGTTTGTTTTCAATAAAACACAATCATGCTTTTCTATTTGTATTTATTACTAAAATGTATTTGTATGTATTTTTGACGTGACATCAAAAGACCAATGGCGCCATTTAAAAGCATGCTACCAGTCGACGACGATGTTGCGACATCACTCGTCTCTTCGCACCTCTATGGAGATGCTGCTGTTGCGGAATTTGACGGCGAGCCGGACCTGCTCTCCGGCCGCCACCTCCAGGGGGCGCTGCAGGACCACAGCGGCCTGCTTCCAGTGAGAGTTCGGTGCTAGCGTGCTGACGCGGATGTCCTCGTCCAGGTGGATGTCGTACCAGAAGGGCACCGCCGTGATTCTGCCCGACGACGTCGTCCGGATCTAGAGAGAGTGGTCGTATCGAAAACTTGTTTGTTTTTTTGTATTGATTGTCGGTTAGTGTTATGTGTCACACTATTGCTAATTCTATTCTGATAGTTTTCTAGTATTTTTTTTCTGTCCGCATTCTTCTTATTTGATCGTTGCCATTATAGATTAAACCATTCTTTCTTACTCAACTGTTTTTCGCTGGTGCTAATTTTATTTTGTTAGTTTTCTACTTCCTCTTTTTTTTTTTTTTTTAATTCCCATTGACTGCTACTATAACGTCTTGCACTAGCTACTAATTAGCTAGCAGGCTGGTAACTTAAATCGAAACTAAAGTAGAAAAACGTTCTTGCAAGAGTTTCTTGTGCTGTTGCTAATTTACGTTTTTTTTGTAATTTTCTACTTCCTATTTTTTTCTTCCATTAATTAACCCACCTGAACCTCCCTGTGGTCATAGTTAGCGTTAGCGTTCATGAGGTCCAAAACAAAGAGTTCGGCTGGTTCACTAAGGTGTCGACAAGCCAATGTGGAGAAATCCAGGAATACGTGGACCGGAACCTGAAACACAGACAGGACGCGTACTTTAAATTTAGAATTTGAAATTAATTCATTTAATTTGCTCAGTTATTCAGCATCCACTCCACGTTTTATGGCTACTTACGGTGAACTGGTTGATGAACGGGGCGATGTTGAAACCGAGCGTCGCCTCGCGACCCTGGACGGCGCTCTCCAGCAGCAGTGTGTCCGACTCCACCAGCACGCCGAGCACCACCATTTTGTGCGGGTAGACGCGACCGCCGCGCTCCAGCAGACATCTTAGGTAAATCCAAAATGGGAACGTTGCGGACGGTTGTAAAATATGAAAATTCGAACAAAAATATGTCTGAATTGTTTGATGTTCTACAGCAGTGATTCTCTTGTGGTACGTGAAGAAAAATGTTTAAACTTTTTTTTTTTTTCGCATTAAGTACAGTACATATGTCAAGTACAACTCAGTTGTAATTAATTAAAAACTCATTCAACCGCAGCTATTTTCACTGAAGCAACAACCCCCTTCGCTCCCGGCTGTTTGACCGATTTTGCAAGGCCCACAGAATACTGTGTTCTATTGCTATAAAAATGTGGAACCTACCAAAAGAAAGATTAGAGTCTCTTCTTTCATCAGGAAAAAATAAGCACATTTGTATCTGTTTCCATTTTGCAGTAATTAGCATTAGAATAGAGATAAGTTCCATCATAATTCACAGTGAAAACTGTCAAAAAGAGCTTGTTTCAACATGGCACCAGTTGATCTCTTATACTCTGCTGCCACACTGGCCCTTTTTTTTTTTGTAATAACTACCATTGCTTTAAGCCACCTCTCCATGTCAGAAATCGCATCAAAGCCTTCTGTATGCTCTTGCACAAAAAAAATTACATTATTTTTTTATTATTTATTAATAAATATTTACACGTTTTTGGTCTTGAATGAGTGAAGTACATTTGCATTTCTAAGCCAAAGTCAGATTTATTGTCAATTTCTTCACTTGCTAGAACTACAAAGTAATGAAAATTTCCTTGTATTGGGTTTACTTTTGTTGGTCAGAAATAATGACGATTTTCCATCCATCCATCCATCCATCCATTTTCTTGACCGCTTATTCCTCACAAGGGTCGCGGGGGGTGCTGGAGCCTATCTCATCTGGCTTTGGGCAGTAGGCGGGGTACACCCTCAACTGGTCGCCAGCCACGCAGGCACGGGGAGAACATGCAAACTTCACCCAGGAAGGCCGGAGCCTGAACTCGAACCAGAGTCCTCAGTACTGGGAGGCGGACGTGCTAACCACTCACCCACCGTGCCGCCCACTATGATTTTGAATTTAACAAAAACAAAACAAAAAAAATTCAAAATATAAACAAGCTTTTTGTCTCACCTGGCCAGCGACGCCTTCTCCATCAGCTTCTGCCTGACGAGTCCGCACGTCTCCACGCAGTCCAGGAAGATGGCGCTCCACAGTTTCTCCCGCGAGGGCCTCTGCAGCGGGCCCTGCTCGTCCTCGCCGTGGTTGAGCCAGAACTCCAGGCTCCCCTCCGGAACGCCGTTGGCGCGCGCCAGCCGCTCCAGCACTTCCTGTTGCTTGCTCTTCTCCACCGAGCTGTAGGCCTTCACCCCGCCGTGGCTGGCGGCGATGAGGGAGAGCAGCGAGAAGCCCTCCGACACGTCCAGAATGTACAGAGGGTCCGCGGCGCAGGGTTCCTACACATTTTAAATGACAAAATGTCAGAATTTTCCGACAACCTAATTAGCAAACTTCTCGCTAAGAAATTCAGTGGTAGGGAGGGGGAAAAAAATCAAATAATTTGTGACATTTTGAGTTCACCGAATAGTACAGTTCCATTTAACTTTTAAGTACACTAACTTTTTTTTTTTTTTCCACTTGCCATCATCACATGCTATAAAGAATCTGTGACTACGTGTGAGTATGCCTTCAAGAGGAAACTTACTTGAGTAATTGGTTTATTGTATTTGTTTTATGAGTCCCCATATGTAGGTATACTGTTTAAAAATTATTCAAAATTATCTACAGCTCGAGATGACTGTCCTTACTTGGAAAGCCTGTACTGGGGGAATTCCAGTCGCAACGCAGCAGACACGTCAAAATTTAGCGGTAATAAATTTAATAATTCATATATTTGTAGAGACTGGGGTCAAGTTGCATTTTACAATTTGAAAAATGTGCAGAATTTCACAAGTTACTTCATGTTAAAGATGAGATTAATACGAAAAGAAAAATTCACAGAGCTGTCACCAAATGTAATTATGCCATCTAGTGGCAGAAAAAGGACCAACACAAATCAATATTGCACCCATATTTTTACAGTACAGTACATTTTTTTAAATTTTAAGTCAATGTTATGATTCATTATGAAATTACTGTATCAATGACTAAAAGATGGAGCCATATTTCTATTTAACATTTTTTTCCCCTCACTTTTATGTTAACAAGAGAATGGAAATTAATTGTACATTTTAACCCAAATCAATATCACACTAATTTTAACGCAATTTTATGAATTATTATGAAATTAATCTAAAATGCAGCCATATTTCTATTTAACATTTTTTTTTCTCACTTTTACGAGTATGAAAACTCATTTTATTTTATTGTATATTTTACTGTACCTTTACAACAGATATAAAATTTGCAATTAATTGTGGGTAACTATTACGATTCAAAAAAAATTTAATCCCCCGACACCCTTATCTTTTTTCAATTGTTAAATTATGATTTTATGATATTGTAACTTCATTGTCATGAATTACAACTGCCATTTTTCCTAGTTAAAAAAAAAAAAAAATCACTTTTTTTTTTTTTTTTTTAAACCTGGAAACTTATTCGTAAAGTTGGCAATTTTCCGTAATTTTGAACTATGTGAATTTGGAATAAACATTGTTTCCAATGGGCCATAAAATCGCATTGAAATTGCGATGGCGGTTCCACTGTATTGAAAACGAGCTGTCGAGGGATGTCCCAATTCTTTCCTCCATTTTACCAAAATTGTCCGACGTAAAAGGACCGCAACGCCCGCTAGCTGCTTCTCAACCATCCTCAACTTTGTCGCCTGACAACCCGTAATTATTATTATTCACCCTGGAAATTCATCACATTAAATTTCATACTTGTGCAGGACCGCCATCGGAGTCCCCCGTGCTGGTGGATTGGGCCTTCAACCGGCTGACGAGTTTGGACAAGGCGCCGGCAAAGCTGCGATGGTAGTCGGAATTGTTCAAGAGCGCCATTTCCGAGCACTCCAGCATGCAGACGTCTTGCTGTTGGCGCGTCTGGAGCGACGCCAGGGCGCTGCACAGCTCCGCTTCCGCGTTGGGGACGAGGCCGCCGGAGTCGCGGGGGTCCGGCGTCGCGCCCACGCCGATCTCCTGGCCGCCCCGAGACACGGCCACGCTGCACAGCCTCAGGTAGGCGTCCAGGCAGGACACTTCCACTATCAGCTCGTCGCCGCCTTGTAGGAGGAAACCTGACGGAAAGAAAACAACACATTCAATTGTTGGCTGGCAAAAAAATTGACCAAATTTGGAAACAGTAGAATAAGTGGTGCAGATAATTTTGCTGTCTTTAATGTTTTATAAACATTAGAACGAGGGGTGTCAAAATGAGTGTGTTAATTTTGAGTTAAATTAAAGTTCCTTCAACGCCGTCTTTTAATGCCTGATTAATGACCGCCCATTACTTGGAAAGCCTGTACTGGGGGAATTCCAGCCATCCATGTCAAAATTTAGTATTTATAATAATGCATATAGTATGTGTGGATAGTCGGCCAACTTGTATTTTAATTGTTTTTTAAATGTGCAGAATTTCACAAGTTCCCTCATGTTAAAAATTAACTCTTAACTCATTTGCTCCCAATAACGTGTAAATATGTTTTTCTTTAAATGTTTTAAGTGTCCCAAAGACGTATTTATACGTTTTTTTGTTTTTTTTTAATGCGAGAGCATACAGAAGGCTTTGATGCAGCCTCTCAACTGCAAAGAACGGTTGCAGAAATGGTAGTTATTACACAAACGGCCAGCAGGTGGCAGCAGAGCAAAGGAAATCAACCAGGGCCATCTAGAAAAAAAGCCAAATTACTTCGAATTTTAAATAGATTTGTGAAAACTGATGAAACTTAGCTCTCTTCTAATGCTAATTGCTGCAAAACGGAAACAGATAAAAACATACTTTTTTTCCTGGTGAAAGAAGAGACTTTAATCTTTCTTTTGATAGATTCCATGCTTTTATAGCAATAGAAAACAATATTCTGTGGGCCTTGCAAAATCAGTCAAAATCCAGTAAAACAGCCGGGAGCGAACGGGATTGCGAAATGTGAACATGGCGGCGAGTGAATGAGTTAATATGAAAAGAAAAATGCACTGAACTATCACTGTCTTACAAATGCAATTATGCCATCTAGTGGCAGAAAAATGACAACACAAATCAATGTCACGCTCACTTTTTACAGTAGATCTTTTTAATTTTAACTGAATTATATGATTTATAATGAAATTACTGTATCAATGACTAAAAGATGGAGCCATATTTCTCTTTAACATTTTTTCACCTCACTTTTATGTTAACGAGAATGGAAATTAATTGTACATTTTTAACCCAAATCAACAACAGTATGAAAACGTATTGTACATTTTATTGTACATTTTGAACAGATACAAAATTTGCAATTAATCATAAGTTAACTATTGAATTCATGCGATTAATCATGATTAAAAAATGTAATCGCCCAAATTAGAACTAAGAGTCAATTCCTGTATTTTTAATTACACACAAAATACAGTCACACTGCGGTTATATCTACTGTTAGAGCTGTTACTATCGAATATTTTTAGAATCGATTAATCTATAATTACTCTATAATCACACTGCTAGGTGCGATTCCAGCTTTTATCGGCCGATATTGGCCAACATGCCAAATATCGGCACCGCTAATCGGCCTATCCCTAGCCAAGATACCCTTGAGCAAAGCACCAAACTGACGTGAGACAGCCCCATTTGATTCCTGTTTTTACCCTTGCCGGCGTGCTCGGGGTAGATGGCTTGCTCCCAGCAGGTGTCCTCGTGGGGGCCCGTTGACAAGCCGCTCTCTTCGTCCAGGTGCAGCTGGAACCACACGGCCAGGGCGTCCAGCTCGCCCCCCCGCACCACCGGCAGGCGCACCCGTTGCACCGGCCTGGCGCTCAGACCTTCCAGCTCCTGCGAAGGACATGCAATATTCTGATTTTTGGACTGGCATTTAGGGATCGAAAAGTCCTACAGGCAGACGGAAAAAAAACAAAACAAAACAAAAAACTAAAAAAAAGTATAGGTCACATGAATGGTCTCATTTTGAATCATTTGAATTCGAATCATGTATTTGAGTTTTTCTGAAACTGCACTTGAGTCCCACTGAAAATCCATCCATTATATGAAGTGCTTATAATTCTGTATATTATTACATTCAGGTTTTTTTTTTTTTTTTTTTTAAATCGCATATAGACAAAAAAAGACAATATAAAAACTGTTGTGACGTTGACGAAAACCATTATCGGGTTGGTAAAAAGATCTCACCTCATATATAATCTTCATATTCAGTACTGTATACATATTCAATACAGAAACAAATATAACAAACACTTAAAGAGATACTTTACTTATTGTTTTATGAAACCGTTAAAAAAATATATATATATATATATATAGGTGTAGCAATAAATAAATTAATATTTGAACATCCTCGGGACAATTATAACATAAACCTAAAATAAAGTGAAACTCCACAGCCAGGAGGCGTTTACAGAGCAATACTGTCACCTAGTGTCAATTTAGAGGTACTGATGGAATTATAAAATCAATAGTACATTAATTAAATGTATTTACAGTACCACCTGCTTGGTAAAATGTAATATAAACTCTAACTTAATTGAACGTATTGCTTAAATTGAAGAAGTAAGTTAAGTCGGACTAGTTTTCCAAATTAAAAAACACAACTTCGTCACAATTATTTATTCCTTCTATATTCCCTCTCAAACAAGTTTTGTGCATGACGGTTATCAATAAAATAGGTTAGCTTGTCTGCAGTCCAATTGCCCAACGACGCAGCATCTGTGCTCGTCTGCTTGCGTGATGAACTTGTTCATAATCAAGTGTGGTAGGAGATAATGAACGAGGTAATCAATCCCTGCAGGCCAGCGATGATGCAAAATGTTTTGGTTCCACGAGACCAATGAGAGTGAATTAATTATGTCTTTGATTATTAAGCGGCGTAATTATTACTGCAGAGAGACTCAGAGAAGACTAAAGAGCACACAGGGACTTATTAAACACCGTCACATGTAAAGCCAGTGAGTGAATTTAGACACCACAAGATGGTGGCAAATCACTTTTTTTTTTTTTTGTAAAAAAATTAATAAATTATGATCCGATTAGAGCAAGGTTCTCCCCTCATTTCAACATGGGTGCAAATGATGGAGGATAGGTTACCCTGAAAAACAGGTAGCTGTCGCTGTACTACTTTCTTTTTTTTTTTTTTTCTTCGTGTGCTGTACTACATTCTAAGTTATGGCTGCTCAATTACGTAAAAAATAATAATCACAATTATTTTGGCAATAATTGGAATCATGATTATTTTTTGGTACAAAACAAGATAATGTGCAAGTATTTAAAAATATTAAGACCTATTAAAAAAAATAGAAAAACTATAATTGTGTAAGTCTGTTTTGGACCAAACAGAATTTATAATAATTTATAATTATTTATGTTGGCAAAAACTTGGAGTGCAGCATGTGCAGGACGATCATTTATTTTTTTGGTGCAAAAGAAGAAAATGTTTAAAACGTAAAACAACACATACAAAATATTAAGACAAATAAAAGACTAAATTTATGCAATTTCTTTTTGGATGAAACAAAATTTATTATTTTAAAATTAAAAAAAGGTCTAAATATCTAGATTTAAACAACTAAAAAAATTGTATTAATAATATTTTTTACGATTATGCTGATTTTTCAATTGTGAAGTGTAATAATTGAATTTCGGTTAATTGCACAGCCATATTCTAAGTCAAAGCAAAAATGTTACTATGAATATCCCCTGTTTAGTTTGCAATGGTTTTGTAACGGCAAATATTTTGACCACTGGAACATTATATCATTTTTGATCCTTCAAAATTAATGTGATTTTTATTTAATTTTGCTCTTAATTTGGTAGTGACAATAAAAACAAAACAAAAAAACAACATTGTCAAGATATGAATTCTCTCCTTTGTAAGAATCGTGAGCCATCACAAAAATTACGGTATCAGGGTTTTTCCTGTATAAAAAATTCAGAGGCGGCCACCTCCAGCCTGAGTGACTGATAACGAATGAATGCTTTAAAATGATAATAGTCATATTCTTATTGGAACTATTATTCTTATTATAAACATGGAATTATTATATGTTGCCTGTAAAAAAAATGAAAGTCAGCTCACCTGCACGTTGTTAAAGTCGATGCGGAGTACGGTGAGCGGCTCGGTGAGGGCCGTGTAGCCTCCGGGCAGCCTGCTGAGCCTCTCGGTGGTGTACGGCTCCATGGAGTCGTCCGGCTCGGTGCTGCAGCTCACCGGACTGCGCAGCTGCTCGGCCGACGCCAGTGAAAGACCGCCCACCTCGGACACGCAAAGCCTGAAACACACACACACAAAAAACCACATGCTAATACTGGTTCCCACGATGTAACGATAAGTGCAATATCGTGATATCGTGATATTAAAACTGCCACAATATCATTATCATGTTCACGATATTTACATGCCACACATTTGTGAAAAAAAAAGTCAGTTTGACTAACACTTGTGCAGTTCTAGCACCCTCTGGTGGCTAGTTTTTTTAGTGCAATTGAATGTGGTTTGTTTACTTATTATGCCGACGGATCTCCAGGCACTCCACGGCCATGGCGAATACGGTGGCTCTGGCGGGGATGACCCGACCGGTCGCAGAAGGGTCCCTCGATGCAGTCTCCCCACTCTGCATGAAAAATAATACAAATATGATATATGCAGTATTGCAACATATTACACTCAAAACAGAGATGTTTTTCAGTACTTTCCTGCTTCTTACTTGATACATTTTGTTTTTCTACTAAAGACTATGGCGGCCATTACCACCGCCTATACTAGACTCCTGCCATGACTGCTTTTGTCGATACCTGTGGAGGGAGTAGCAGGTGATGCCAGGCATGGATGAGGCTCTCGATGATGCCTTCTCCAAACAAGCCAGCGTCTACCGTCTCCGTCACCACCAGCGACACCCTGGAAGATCAAAAAAGAAAATTGAAGGTGGGCAGTAAGGGAAAGAGAGATTTAAAAAATTAATTAAAAAAAAAACTTATTTAGTGTCGATGGATGGATGGATGGATGGATGGATGGATGATAGATGGATGGCTGGATGGATGGATGGATGGTTGGTTGGATGGAAGATAGATGGATGGTCGATTGATGGATGGATGTTTGGATGGATGGATGGATGGATGGATGGATGATAGATGAATGGATGTTTGGATGGATGATAGATGGATGGATGGATGATAGATGATGGATGGATGGATGAATGGATGATAGATGGATGGATGATAGATAGATGGATGGCTGGATGGATGGTTGGATGGAAGATAGATGGATGGTCGATTGATGGATGGATGTTTGGATGGATGGATGGATGATAGATGAATGGATGTTTGGATGGATGATAGATGGATGGAAGATAGATGGATGGCTGGATGGATGGATGGTTGGATGGAAGATAGATGGATGGTCGATTGATGGATGGATGTTTGGATGGATGGATGGATGATAGATGATAGATGGATGGATGGATGATAGATGGATGGATGATAGATGGATTGATGGATGATGGATGGATGGATGGATGATAGATGATAGATGGATGGAAGATGGATGGATGGATGGATGATAGATGGATGGATGATAGATGGATGATGGATGGATGGCTGGATGATAGATGGATCAATGGTAGATGGATGGATGCTAGATGGATAAATGATAGATGGATGATTGATAGATGAATGGATGATAGATGGATTATAGATAGATAGATAGACAGGATATTTTTTTGTCATCCTTGCATAAGAACCCTGCGTGCACCTGTGCGGGATGTCCTTTGGCACCTCCATTTCCAGAGACTTCTTGTGGAGGATCTTGATGCCGCCGCCCATCCCGTTCGCCGCCACCACCTCGCAGGCCAGCTCGTACATGGTCTTGGAAAGCTCGCAGGCGTACACCTCGCCGGCCCCCGCCTTCTTAGCGCACATGCTGACAACGGAGGGAATTGTTCGGAAAAGACCTTAGCGATAAGGCAAGGCGACGTCACGCCCAACCACGAAACGTAGACTAGCGTCCGTATCTCACCCAAGGATCCCAGTGCCAGTACCTATGTCCAGTACGGTGGTGCAACCGCCGCGCACCGCCTTCTGGATGGCCTGCTGGTACTTGCGGTTGCGCCCGTGGTCGTTGAGCATGAGGAAGTGCCAGCGCTCCACCAGCCAGTTGGCCACGCGGTAGAAGTTTTCCCTGGCCTCCGGGAAGTCCGGCTTCAGCTTCAGGGCTTTGAAGAAATGAGCTGCCGCTTCATCTCGGAAGCCCATTCTGAGTTGTCAATAAAAAAAAAAAAAGAAGGGAGCTTAATATTATATTTAAAATAGTTAAATGAGCAAACTTTTTTTTTTTTTTTTTTTTTTTTTAAAGACATGCACCGAGCACGGCTTGTTACCATGACGACTTAAGGGGTAAAGTACACGTTACATCCACATTAGGTCAGTAATACCAGTAATATGAATTGAGTTTTCATTGGCAGAGGCAGCACTTCTTTACCAAGCTGCCTAATTGCACGTTCGTGGGTTTGCAGAGAATTATTAAAAATATTTAAAATAATAATAATAACCTGTCTCCATGGGTTAAGAGCAAAAGTACACATTACATCCACATTAGGTCAGTAACAACATGAGTAGAATTTTCATTGGTAGAGGCAGCACTTCTTTACCAAGCTGCCTAATTGCACGTTCGTTGGTGTGCACAGAATTCTTAAAAATATTTTAAAAAATTAAAAAAAAATCTGTCTCCATGGGTTAAGAGCAAAAGTACACATTACATCAACATTAGATCAGTAACAATATGAGTTGAATTTTCATTGGCAGAGGCAGCACTTCTTTACCAATCTGCCTAATTGCTCGTTTGTTGGTGTGCAGAGAAATATTAAAAATATACCAAATTTAATTTTCTGTCTCCATGGGTTGTGTTGAAATACTCGTTCCTTGGAGCTTTAACGCTGACACATAGGTGCTATTTGTTATCCCGCCAATGGAGTTGTGCATTGTTTGTTAGCAATAAGCTAAGCAGTGTTAAGCAAGGCAAAGCTGTTTTAAACACACAATGTGTAAACCTGTTCACTGCCATCATACTGGGTGCATGTCTCACTTTTTTGCTTGCAAGAAAAAAAAACTTTGTATCTCTGGGCATCACTCTGTTTAGAAAAAAAAAGATCAAATTTTTCATGAAACCCCCCCCCCAAAACAAAACACTATTGAGGTCCAACAGTCATCATATGTAAGATGACATCATGCAAGATTTCAGTCAACTGTTTATTTTTCTATTACAGTAGCTATTTTTATTTTATTTTTTTACATGCCGGTTAAATCATGCGGACGTCCCACCGGTGGCAACAATTCTAAGGGTTAACTTGAAAAAAACTAAATGAATAAAAAAATAATAATACTATGCCGATACTCCAAATGGTTCGAACAGTTTCAAACTTACTTTGGGTGCACCTTTTTTTTTTTTAGGCGTTTTCGGCAAAATTGCCTGAATAATAAGGGGTCATTTTGCATGTACATTAACTCATTCACTGCCATTGACGGAAAAAGACGTCAAATGATGCATTTTTTTTTTTTTTGCTAGTCTGGCAATGAATGTTTTAAGAAGGAGAAAATACCTGAAGAGGTGCTCGCCCATACTGTTCAGAATAACCTCATCTGCAGGGAAGAGCTCCAGTGCTTGTTCATAACAGCCAAACAGCTCCTGAATGCGGCCCGCCGAGTCCAGCTCCTCGGCCCATTTAAAGAGCGTGAAGCGGAAAGATTCCTACAAGAAAAAGAAAGAGGGAAAAAAAATCGTTTCAGGTATCAAGGGTACTTTTTGTAGCATATAGTTTTGTTTTTTTTAAGTTGAGTGCTTATAGACAATACCCTGGCAAAGTCCTTGAACTCGGGCGCCAGATTGAGGACCAGGAGGTAGTGCACAAATGCCGGTCCATAGTCTTGTCTGAAGAGGCACTGCTGGGCGCTTTCAAGGGAGCTGGAGACCAGTTCGTTCCTGGCCGGATCCTCTCGGGGCCGCCTCCGGGTTCTCCTGCCACCGTGCTTTGGCCTCGCGCTGGCATTAGGCATCGCCTGGAAACAGGTTGAAATTGTACAGAATTGATTGATCCTTATTAACGTTGAGGAAGAGCTGAAACAGTCAATAGCAGGGCACATTTAGACAAGAGTTCATGTTCACAAATTTGGACAATTTGTAGAGTCTTCAATCAACCGAACATGCACGCTTTTGCAATGTCTGTTTCAGAGAAAATCTATGTAAACACAAAGCGTGCCTGAGATATTTTGTTGTTAATCTCAAACTGTGATTAGCTTACTGTACAACTCAAGACTTTTTCTACACCTTGTAATGTTACTTTATTTTTGCTATTTTGCTACCGGCAATACTAGAATATCAAAATATTACAAAGGTATCCCCATAAAACATTTTTTTCCTTGTACTGTAATGCCATTGTACTTGCAGCAACTTACAGCATGCTAGCCTTTTACCTTATGCTCTAGACGTTTTTCTTTTAATATTATGACAATGTTTTTATAACTTGCTATTAACCTTATGAATTACTTTTTTTTTTTTTTTACATTCGTATTTTTGTCATAATATTATCATTTTATTTAATCTTGCAAAATTCCAATTGTATCCCGTATTTTTTTCTTCACACTATTTATAATCAACTCTTTGTATTAATCATCATACAATTTATATACCGTATTAGTTTATTTTTCTGTGTGCGCAAGGGGGTTGTCACTCGAGGGGGAAATGTTGTCATGGATGAATATATTGCAAAATCAGGACACTGCAAATAAGTTATATGTTGATGAAATGCAACAAATGATCTTAATTATGCGTCATTGACATTTATTACATTCAAAATGCAACTCGCCATGCGTCATTTTGGTTGACTTACCGTGAGCGAGTTTAGATCACAGAAAGATCGGATACTGATCGTTTCATAAAAAGTAAACAATACAAACGACGTTTTTGGTGACGTTTCAGAGACGCATTACGTCAAAATATGTCTTTAATGGTAAGCCTCCGTAATGTTCTTCTTCTCCAAGGAGGCATCTCACAGTCGGCTCAAAAAGGCAGAAAAAAATCACCAGTACGTAAGGTTACTCACAAATTCAAATACATGCGTTGTAAAACCGGGGCTAATTTTTTTTAGCAAGTCGGGTCCTTCCGGTAAATCCGCTCGGGTGTTAAACACTTAGCTAAACAAAAGTTCCGCCGTCTTCGACCCAATCAAGAACTTAATTTCCCCTTGACTTTATCACGTAGTCGCATTATCAAGTTCATGAGAAATTAGGTAATTTGAGAAAATCAGAACTATGGACACATATGACTATTTTTTTTAAGTATTTTTTTTAAATTATTCGTGTAATCTCATGATGTTTCAATTTGTTGACTGATAATGTATTTATTAAATCGCCGCGCAAAAACGGAAGTAGTAACGTAGAACCTTCTCAACGGCGCTGAGCACTCTTTGGCAGAAGTTTCCACCTACACGCACGCAGATGTCAGCAGAGTTTCTCAATCTGTCACTTTGCTAAGGTGGGGTGCGTTTGTTGAGGGAAAAGAAAACATGTACGCGGCAACTTTCTGACAACCGCCCCAGGTGTGTGGACCTTCTTCTACCGATTCACCTCGTTTCTTCACATCACCGCGCCTTGCTTTTGCTCGCTCCTCTCTGCCCTTAAAATTGAACAACTGAAGAGCAACACGGCGCGCGTGTCACATAGACTTGAACCATGCTAACCTACGTTAGCTTCTCCCAAGCTAACTAGCAATGCTGTCCGCTGTGGATTTGACCGAAAAAGCGTAGGCTTTATCTCGGATTTGACTTTTTTTTTTTTTTTTTTTTTCCCCTCCCTTCCAAAAGAAGTCGAGAAGCATACAGGAGACATGGGACTGCACCCGCTAGAATTCAGCGAATGCTATCTGGACAGCCCCTGCTTTAGAGAGAAGATTAAAGCTCACGAGGCAGAGCTGGACAAAACCAACAGGTTCATTAAGGAGCTGTACAAAGATGGCAAGAACCTCATCAACGCCACCAAACGTGAGTCGACTCCTATGTTGGCCAGCAACACTCTTTGCTGGGTAATTTTAGATACCAGTTCGGGGTTCAAGACGATCGTGTTGATTGGTTATAATTGTGCAAAGGTGGACAAGGCTTCCAGAACATTTCTCACCTGTACAGTAGGGGTGTGAATTGCCTAGTACCTGACGATTCGATTCGTATCGCGATTCACAGGTCACAATTCGATTCGATACCGATCAATCCCAATATGAATTTATAAGTCGATTGTTGCGATTTTTTTCATTCAAATTTAGAAAATACTAATCAGTCAACTTGTAGAGTGTAAGATTTGTGTGAAAATGTATTATTTATTTATCTGAAACTTCAGTCTTATACAGGTTGTAATCTGTTTCATGTTTGAACAGCGTTAAAATAAAATATTAAGGCTTAATGTTCCGTTAATATAACATTCTTCCATGCTTAAGGTGTGAACCCTAACCCGAAGTAAGACGTTTTGTTGAATATTTTTCCATTAAAAATGGAAGTTTAAAAATCGATTCAGACGCCTATTGAATCGATTCGAGAATTGCGCGATGTAGTATCGCGATATATTGCCGAATCGATTTTTTTTTAACACCCCTACTGTACAGTATGTTTGGCTGATTCCAAATGCCATGAAAGAGTTTAGATTGCACGAAGAAGTATCGTTATGAATGGTTAACCACCAGTTATTTAATCATTAATAGGAAATATGATAACACAAAATGATTTTCTGTAGATGTATTATTGCATTTTTCATGTGTATTCTACAATGAAAGATTAGGGAGACAACGTCAACCTGGAAGTTTTGTGCCTACATAGGTAGTTCTGTAGCCGTAACAGAAGTTAGATGGTACCTGTGTGTCAAAAAAAAAAAGTATCCCCTGAGGGAGGTAACGTAGCAATATTAGTTTTATTGCGATATTTAACATGTATCTAAAGAAATGAAATTTTTATTATCTAATGAAAGAAAAACATTTTTCATGCTACAAAATAAGCAACCTTAATGTAATCTTCGTTAATTAATTGTAATTATGTCTTGATAATTTTAAACTATTGGATGGCGATGCACATTTTAGTTAACATCTGACTGGTCAAATTCATATAAAAAGCATAAAATTCTGTCTAAAACTTATTGCATGCCTTTGCGATATCGATATTTTTTTCGATATATTGTGCAGCCCTAATTCACTCGCTTTCTGCAGTGGACTTGAGGTACAAATACAGGGCACATAACTGGCAGGGTACATATTCTGACAGGTCTCCTGTGAGAATGTGTACCCCGCCCCCATAACTTTTTTTTTTCTTTTTTTTTTTTTTTTTTTAGGGCAAAGGGGAACCATCTCCAATTTGCTACACTTGCTGAAAATGACACCAAGAATGAACAGAAAAAAAGTCACATGATGGCTATGGTTCAGATTTTTAAAATGGGAGGGGGATTGAGAGATATCCCCCCTCCCCCCAATAACTTATCTTTGGCAAAGGGGAACCATCTCAAATTTGCTACACACAAGTTTTTGTAGCATCTGATGGTGGGATGCTGTCATAACTACACCGCTGCCAACATTTTCCAGAGGGTGGTCTTGCAGATTTTAACTTGGCTTTCATTAGATTAGTGCTGCAGTACAGGGTGGAGGTGCACACCTTTGAGACAACATAAGATGTATTTGAATTCATTTGAAATGAGGTACAAAACAAAACAAATCTTGTTTGGGGACTGGATCCAAGTAATAATGACAGCAGACCGGAAATTCAGCTCACTCAGGCTAGGCAGACCGGGTGTTCGGGAAGATAGCATTAGCTATCTGTCATACCAGGTACCTGGAACTGGTCTAGAGATTCTCTGAACTTTTCCCCAAATTTAAACTAATTTAACAAAGGCATAAAACAAAGATCCAACTTGAGAGAGAGAAAAAAAAAAAAAAGACCATAGTGTTCTAGAATGTGCTGGTTCTGGATATTCTTAGCCCTTATTCAGTCAGACTGAAGCCGATCCGATACACTAATAAAACAATAATCCAACTTTTAAGGAAGATTAAAATGCCACTGCCAGAAGCCCAGAATGTCCTGGAATGTCCATATAAAGGCAAATCAGGACCAACAACTTTTATAAACCAATAAAAAAAAAAAAAAAAGAAGAAGCTGACAAGGATTCTTTTGATAGCGTAATCACACAATCTTGGTCAGAATGAAAATAGTCACATGCATGTTTGCCTTTTTTTGTGCCTTTTATTTAGCCACCACTGTTTCGATATGGTTGTATGTGACCTCACTTTGACCTGTTGTCCGAGACGCCAGGAGCTCATTGGGAAGTCAGTTTTCTCTCAAGTTAACACTCAAAGGTTTTTATGTTTTCACAGTAAATTTCACTCTATTTAGCGTGGGACCAAATAGACTCAGTTTTAGAGTAATATTTACACTTGGAAGAGAGTAAAATAAAGAATTGGAAAAAATAAAAGTGACTCAAGGGTGGAGGAACGAACTCACGAACTTCAGCTTGTGAGACAGCCGATCTACCCACTGAGCCACGCAGTTCCTGCTTTCTGTTGGTGTATCGCTCGTGTCAGCTGCAGATGATTCCATGGAATCTTCCTAACTCCCAATAGACCAAAAATTATATCTTTGGTCTCTTGGAGATAAGCAAACAGTAGGAGGGCATTAGCTCAGGTTGTGCTGTGACGTTCTCCCAAGCTGAATGTTGTGAGTTTGGTCCTTAACTATTGAGTGACACCCCCCCCATTTTTTTTATTTTACTCTCTTCCTAGTGTAAAACTGAAACTGAGTATATTTGGTCCACACAAACGTTTGTAATTCAGTAATTGGGCATTCTTCTTTGAACCTATGAATAACAACGGACATTTGACAGCATTTCTTTTATGGACTATGCAGAAAAGTGATCAGTTAGTCATGTTTTTCTAAGCACTGGGTGAAATCTCTCTATAAATGTTCTCAACTCTCAGTAGATTATCCCAGAGGAGTTGTGCCGTATTGTGACTCCAGCTTAACTTCACATAGCTGACCTTATGTTGTTCCATAGACCACAAACTCGTTGAGAGATTCAAGATTAGAACAGTCAATTTCCACACAAACAATTCATGAAACATTCCTATTCTTACTTTGTGACAATTATTTGTTGTTAAACGCCACCTAACACAATATATGCATACTTCTCCATTTGCTTGGTGGCACCTTGGCTAAAGATGCTGCTTTTGGACCGTCTCCACTAAAACCGCTATCGTTTGGACGTCCTCTCTTCTCTTCCCAATTGCCTGTTTTGCAGTTTGGAAATAAAGACGAAAAACTGCTCTCGTTTTGACCTCGGTACGATCCGTTGTTGCGATCGAGTGACGTCTTTCTCTGCAACTACCTTCCACTCCCACAGCTGAGAGGAAGTCCCGCTCTGGAAAGTCCTTGGGCTCGGAGAGGAAACTTGAAGCGGAGATGCCGGGGGCCAAGAGAGCGGTGACATGGAAGTGTCCACTAGAGGAGCAGCAAGCAGATGGGCTTCTGTTTCTCGGGCTTTCCTCCTCAGGAACCGTGTCCCGTCTGTACCCACCCCCGCCATTTAGGAAACATAGGTTTCCGACCCGTGTATCTAACTGACGGCCTTATTCGCGTTTGACCTCTTCGTTCCACTGTTGGAATTACCTGGGAGTTAAAAACCTGAGCGTCATTTCCACAGCCGGACTTCCTTGCGCCAATTGCCTTTCTCCTTCGAAAAAGAGCTTTGCAAGGGTCTGGGTTTTAAGAGTAGCCGGCCTCCGTGTGCTTTGGCCCGGTCTACTGCTCACTATAATCACATTACGACTTCTGCCAAAGAGCCACATCACAGCCTTTCATTAAACTTGCATTAGCTCCATGTTAGAGGTTTTCATTCCGCACTGGAGAAACAACAAGACTACAGAATTGCACTTCTGGGCATCATAAAGGAATCAACCACCGTTGGCGGTTGCGTGACCGCTCTCGCCGTTTTAAAAAAAGGAGATGCACATCTGCGACCAGCCACAGGGCCATTGTTGCCAGGAGGCCTTCCAGCATGACCTCACTCTCCAGACTTGTTTTGAGAGTCAGGAAACGTCAGATGAAGTAATGCATCCTCGGTGGGCAAGGGACAACAGGAGGGTTATGATCTCTGAGCAAAGCTGTGGTAAAGGGCGAAAGTTGGAGAGGGTGTACTGTGGGTTGGATCTGCGTTTTGGACTGGAAAAGATAGACGAGTGAAACAGGAAGGGGCTGTGGAAAAGCGAAGCGCGGTGTTGCTTTTTAAACGTCCGGGGAAGGTGAAGCTGCGACCGACCGGGAGTTTAGCAAGCAAAACAAACGGGCCACATCGGGCGGATACACAGAGGACATTTTCAGCGTTTAAACTTTGACATAGACGTTCCCTTTCTGCTTTGTTTTGGGGCAAACATTTGAATGCTCTTTTCTCCTACAGGAAACATTTTCCCAGCTATTGGCGAGCATTGCTAAAATAAGGCAACAAAAGCAGCTTTGTCCTGACGCTAACTGAAGATGGATGAAAGGAACTCCAGTTGATGCAGTACCCAATGTTTTTCATTTGAGTCCTTATGAAATAGTGGTGGGACTTGATCTACATTGTCCTCAAAAGAACCTACCCTAACCTAATGAAGATTTTTAACGAGATATGCATGTTGGTATTCTCCTTAAAATGCATCACAATTGTTTGCGGCCGTGTACTCCACACCTCCTCCTCTGAGTAAGGGCACACGTGTTTACGTGACACAACCAGGCCTTGTGCTTTTCAGCCCGGTCACAGAAAAGAAAAGCTTGCCTGTAACATCAGATGGCTGCAAGGTGGAGTCTCTGGCTTTCTGCAGAGAAACCGGCCAAGTTTGACAGTTCCCAGGTTTGCTTCAAAATGCAAAAAAAAAAAAGAAAAGGCTTTGGACTCCAGTGTATGTTTGTTTGTGGTGATTGTTCCAAAGACAAACTTGACTAGGCAAACTTGGCATTTTTGTTGAGCTTTTATTTCTTTAATCAGGGACACAAAAGTACATTTGCTTCTCTGAATACCGCCTGTTGTTGATTACTGCCGGCGTCTCATGCGTTCATTCCTTGTGTTTTATGTAATGAAGTCCGCACAGCTTGTCCTCATAATGTCCTGCTTGAACCATGATCCGCCCTTCACTTTGCTAAGACACGCGCAAGGCTTGCATCATCAAACTCTGGCCCGGTGTGATCCGGTGCATTGCACTGAAGATGCCGTCAGTCTTCTACCGAGCTCCAATATTAGACTCTTATAAAGATATGGACTCGCTGTCGATAACTCGCTAATTAGCATGGCTAACACCAGTTTGTTTTCACTTTTACGTTACTTTACAAAGTGAAGAGCACTAGAGAAATACTTTTACCTTTACTAATGTATGTGTAGAGTGTGTTCAATGGGAAAAAAAAGTTATTCACCAAATTGTTTCAAATGAATTCATTTTGATTCACAATGATACTGAATTTGCATCTAATTTAATGACATGCCTTGACAAGCATTGCACAAATCGTACATAATCAGTTATTTTGCCACTTGATTTGAATGATTTGAATTGGTTCAGCGAAAATATGGTTTGTCAAAAAAATTTGAGATGGATGTGATCAAAATAATCAATTAATCGACGACTAATGGCTTGATAATAATCTACAACTATTTTATTTTTAATGGAGTAATCATTTGGAGCCATTGTTTAACTTGTCCAAATCCTCTCGACAGTAAATATTCTCTGATTTCTGCAGTCTTTCATGAATGCAGACATCTTCCCGCCTCGTGTCATATCTTGTAGGAACTTATCTGCTTTATTAAGGCCGCGTCAGGGTACCTTGTAATGTTGTGACAACATGTTTGTACCATCAGTAGGAGCTGATGAAGTTTCCACTCTGGGTCTGTCAGAGTAAGTGCTTCGTTATATCCACGCAGGTTGCAAGAGGCCGATACAAATAACACAAAATCAAGATGGACCATAAAAACGTGAACAAGTTGTCCCCCTCGTGAGACGGATGATGTGTTTAGCATGTTATCTTTTTGTATTCATCAAAAGATCATCTCTTAGGGACTCCGCCTTGTCATATGTAATGTTTGACAAGGTGGTAATAAAAACACTGGCGGTTGTGCAACAGTTTGCTAGAGTAGTTGTCAGGCGGGGGTAGAGGGGGAAAAAAAAAAAAAAAAGTTTAAAACTAGTGGAGGTGCAAGGTGGCAGATTTCACTGACAGTTACCATTAGCAACCAGGCTGCAGTCATTCCACGTGCTGCAAAATAAGAGCTATTCGTGCAGTGAGCGCCATGACAGGAGTCACCTTTTATGGACTTGCACGCCCTGCTCTGGATTCCCGCACGACTGTGTGGTTAAGATTTGTTCTAGATTAACAATCGGTTCAAAGTCAATCGTAGTGCTCCATATACTACAGTATATTATGCTGCCAAAACAGTTTGCGGACCTGCAGGAGCTGCATTGTCAGCGGTGGAGATGTTACACTTGCGTATGGCAGCTGCTTTCAATCACTTCCTTGGAAAAATTCACTTGAATATTTTTTTTAGAATTGATGATTCCATCAATGATTAAATAATTGGTTATGTTTTATTTTGCATTAAAGTATATTATAAAACATTTTTTCGAAGTTTACTATTTATTAACCAATTGTTGTTTATTTGGCATTGTTTAGTGATAAAAATAATAATAATTAACAATTAAGCAATATCATGCAAGAGGGGTTGAGGGCTTGCAAACCGGTTATTGTTTTTCAAAGTAAAAGTGAATTTTTGCAAATTAATTCTTTGGATTAAACACAAAAGAGACTTTTAATTTTAAGAATGGTGCCATAGGATTATTCAATTGTTAAATAATTGACGATGAATTTGATTATCAATTAGTATTATGATAGCGTTATCTCCAGCAAGTGTAAAAAATGTTTACTTGTAGTTTGTTGTTTAGTATATTTGTTTGGTAAATTGGTTGAGTAATTAGTTAATTAGTTTGTTATTTGAACACTTATATAATTGACTGTTGGTTGCTTTGGTAGATTTGTTAATTTTTTGGGTATCCGGTTAATTTAATGGTTATCAAGTCAAACGGTTTGTCTAGTTAATTTGTTTTTTAATTTGATGGTTAGGTGATTAGTTTGTCTGGGTTGTTAGTTGAAATGTTGCATGATTGGTTGGTTGATTTTTTTTTGCAGGTACGTTGTGCTCATTTATTCATTTTATTAGATGGTTGGTTTAATAAAATAACTTTCCAGTTTGTTGGTTGTTTAATGACCAATTTATTTTTATTCGATTAGGTAACTAATGTACCGGTAGCCGTGTTCCGTATCACTAATCCTCATTTGGATCGCGGGTGAGCTCAAGCCTGCCACGGTTGACTTGTGGCGAGAGGCAGGGTGCACGCACGCTGAACTTGTTGCCATGCCAGTCCATTCCAGGGCACGTACATTATAGACAATTGACATTTTTGCCAAAATGCTGCCGGATCGGGCCACGTGAAACACATCGTTCTAAGAATTGCCACCGTTTCAAAGCCACATTCCGGAAACCTTTCTCAAAGACTTTTTTTTTTTTTTTTTTTTAGTCACACGCATTTTCTTGTATGTCTCACGCCATTTCCTCTGACTGGCAGTTTAGCCTTTTATGTCAACCACATGTGTTTTCTTTTGCTTAGTGATGAAGAGGAACCCAAAAGTTGCGCATTGGTGTTGCCCTCTGTGCTAAACTTGGTCAGACTGGCCGACGCGGCTCACACGTTAATCCACAGCATGTGTTTGCAAACTAGTTAGAGAACCTTGAGGTTCAAAGGTGACTGCAACTTTTGTTTGATACTTGGATCAGCAAGACAGTTTCTATGTTGCCAGTAGATTGTTTTCCACGGAACCCTTTCGTCAAGGCCAGAAACACGCCAACGCTTCCTTACGCTGCGCAACTCCAGTCTTAAAATACCCTCGCCGCATTCTGCCACGCTTCCCAAGGGGGGGACGCCACTGCCGTCGTATACATGCCAAGTCGGGGGAATCTCTGGAAATAGTTTTGGTTTGCCCTGTGTGTGAATGCTATTTGCAGAGGCATTTTCTTGCACTAGTTGCCATCGATGCGTGTGGATCGTTAGCCCACCACTTCACACAAGTTTTGACTCGCAGCAGGATGCCCAAGCCTGTAAGACAAACAGGATGTTTGCAAAGGGGTTAACCACTATGCATCGGAGGGTGATTTATGTTGTGCAACTTGAGAGAAATGGCATGGTAGAAAGGCTGAGTGAGTCGACCATTCACATTGCGTTTTCAGCTAAACATACCCAAGGCGGATGCAAGAAAAGCAACGATGTCATCAGAACCGTAAGAAGAGTCCAGTCAGATTGCGCTGATGTTATGTGATGTAGATGATGGAGAATGATGTCATTGCAATGCTGGCAGTTCAAGTTCCCTAGATTTGTTGTACAAATACAAATTCTGGTTCACATACACCAAGTACAGTCTAGATTGTTTGATTACTGCAAGCATTCTGAGCCGTGCTTATGCGTGATGCATTTTTTCAGATGGCCAATCTGGCCAGCAATTAAATAAGTCATTGTGTTTACTAGTATGTGAAAAAAAAAAAAACATGCTAATCATAAGTTTTTACTTTTTTTTAAAGAGTTGGGGATGGCTCAGCGAAAGTTCGCCCAATGCCTGGGAGAGTTTCAGTTCGAGTACATCGGCGACGCCAAGACAGATGATGAGCGGTGCATCGGTAAGTGTTGCATCTTTCCTACCTAACCGCTACCTGTGTCGCCACCAAATGAAAATGTCTGTCGTCTTTGGGTCTTCTCTGGCTATTCATTTCACGTCAGGTTTAAATATAATTGCGCTTGTGTGTCTTGACAGCGATGTACAGTGATTTAATGCTGGGCCAAATGTTTTGAATGCTTCTACGGTGAATCCTTACTATATCGCTGTTCATCTTCTGCTGCGCTCCTGCTTCATTGCACATTTTTAAGCAGCTGTTTTATTTATTTATTTTTTTGGCAGTATACAGAGTTACAGACAGGCCAGTTATTCAAACCCCCCAAAAAGTCTTAAAAAATATACTGATGGCATTCAAAACATGCTTTCCATGAAACCCGGTGGGAAAATTGGAAAATCCCCAAAACCTTGTTTAAACTCCAAAATATGAAAAAAATAATTTGGGGAAAAAAAATACTCAAATATACAAAGCCACGGGTTTCGAATCATTGACTCAATAAGATGCAATATTATTAGTCATCTGTGCACTGATTAGGGATGTAACGGGGATGTAAATCTCAGCTGAGGGTGGCATTAAACAGATTAATAATCTTTTTGTTTTGTTTTGCTTTGTTTTTTTAATTGTTGACTATTTGCCAAATATTGTGAGTTCACTGCAAGTCAAAACAAAAAATGTGTTCACTCGTGTCTTGAAAAACTGTTGGTCACTCACAAGATGCCTCTTATCTGCTTTTATGGACTTTTTTTTTTTTTTCTCCTTTCTTTTTTGCAACGTTATCAGAAAGCATTAAACTCGTGTTTTCCAGATGAGTCACTGCAGGAGTTCTCCTCATTTCTCAAGAACCTGGAAGACCAAAGAGAGCTGATGGTGAGCGCGACCAGTCAGAGCCTGTTTGAAAAAGTCCGGGAAATACCTGCATATGTGTTTCAGTGTGTGTAGTTCTAACCAGCCAGCTATGTATTAATGTCCATATTTGGTACTCATATCTATTAACGTCCTGCTCCGTCATCCAGCAAGAGGTCCCGGGAGGCAAATTTCATTTTCTCCAGCAGCAGCAGCAGCAGGGGGGAAAATGGGGGGAGAAACAGCCTGCTTCGCTGGGTACATGCATGCTGATAGTGTTGCGAGTCCTGCCTGTCTAAGGGTCAATGCCGCTGCACCTTCATGGGAGTGGCTGTTTTGCACTTTTAAATACAAATCATGCTGGCTACAAAGTCATCATTGTTGTTATTATGTAATTAGGAGACAGTCGCAAACTCATGACTTGGAAGCTGACAGCTGAACTGACCGCTTTAAGGGCCTGCGCTCGAGACTGTTGTGTGGTTAAAAAAGTGTGGGATGACATCACCGTAAGGAAAAGTGGGACGGGCTGCAGGCATAGACACGTCTCCTTGGCCACTATTGCAGGAGCAAGCACCCCCCGCGGGAAGTGGGGAAAATATGTTGCCGTTATTGGTGGGACTTCCAAAAGTTGAACGCGGTCCATTCCGTCATGATGGTTCACTTCCAAGATGTAATTATTATTTTTTTCCCCATGACAGCGTAATTCATAGAAGCCATTATTTAGAAAAGTGTTAATGCTACACTTAAAAAAAAAAAAAAAAAAACTATGAGATTGAAGTTTAAATTAATTTAAATTATTTCCAAAATAAAATATATAAATATTTTTTAGATTTTTTTTATTTATTGAACATATAAACAAGCAAACAGCAGAAAAACAGAAAATAGATTAAACATGATTCCTCCCCTCCCTCAAATATACACACATTACAACAAATATAACCCTAACGCCTATTGTAACTTTATTCTAAAAGGTTGACAACTCGTTTCTCGGAATTTTATGACTTTTCTTGTTAATGTTATGACTTAAATCTTAGAAATATAAAGTGTTCCTGCCCTATTCGCAGGGGATAAGGGTAAACAACTGTCTGTCCACAGAAACGTCCCGCTGTTGACAAAACAAACACAAAATGGCAAAATACAGGCTGGGAGGGTGGGGGTTTAGGAAAAAATCACCACCGCACATTAACAGAAGCCCAGAGGTGTAGTTTGAGAAGGAGTTCATGGGTATACATCCTGTATTTATATAGTGCATTTACCTTAGTGAAAACGGAAGACCCCGCCTTTAATTTTGTGAATATAGGATTTGAAAACAACTTTAATTTTTAGCTATGAGCATTATCAATGAACAATGTGGAGGGAGAAAAAAATCATTAAATATTAAAGATGTTAATGACATTTTGTCATCTTGCCCCCGATCTAGATGAGAAACATCACAGAAACCCTCATGAAACCTTTGGAGAAGTTCAGGAAAGAGCACCTTGGTACAGTAAGGGTACTGTATCCCGGTTGATTGCCTTTTTCCCCTCCTAAGCTAAAGTATTTTGGTTTGCTTTGATTTTCCCTTCACTGAGATTTCCACCACTCTTGTTGGTCCAGGCGGAGAGGAAAAAGTATGAGAAAGAGACGGAGAAATACTACAGCTCGCTGGAGAAGCTTCTCAACATGTCTGCCAAGAAGAAAGAGCCCCAGCTACAAGAGGTATTTGGAAGCACACTCGTGGAAAATGCTAAAGACGTTCCAATATATTTTGGCGACAATTAGTGATATAAAATTAATAAAATGAAAGGGGAAAGAAGTAACTAATAAATCCATTACATAGGTCCAAATATAGTCAACTAAAGGTGTGATTTTAAAATCTTGTTACGTAAAAAAAAAAAGAAAAAAAAAGTACCATTTAGTTATCTAGCAAAATTGCTACGCAGAATTCCAAGACTGTAATCCTAACTGCCTACAGACCAGTGAAAAAACAGAAATGTACATAAAAAGTAAACACCCACATAATTGGGTGAGTCTAACTTAATTTAAACATTATTGTAGTCCTGCTTTAGAGATTGAAAATCTTCTATATTCCATTCCAACTTTTAATTTTGTGACAAATCTCAAAGTCTCTTATAGCTCTTCAGCCTCTAAACTCCCAATGTTTAGATAGTCATTGTTTGGGTTCTGGTGTTCCGCCGCAAAGCCCCGTCGGACCCCGTGAGGCTCCCAGTGACGCAGCTTCTAGTGACAATTTTTCCTGGCTCCTTCGCAGAGGAAGCGTGCACTCTCTTTGACCGTAACACCGAGGTCAACTGTGGCCACTGCAGTGTGCGCCACAATCCATACCGCCATCTGAATGGAGACCCCTGGCCACCTCTTTCTTGCTTGCTTGTTGTTGTTCGCTGTCCCATGTGTCCATGTAAGGTGATAAGAGAGGACACTTGAAACTGTTGACATTGTGACTGTCTAAACTTTGCAAGGGTGCACGTCTACACAGTGACAATAATGAGTAGGATACCAGTTGGATATTTTAAACAGTAATGATCTGAACCACAGGAAAAAAAAAAAAAAAAGTTGTGTGACTTATGGTAAAGCTTCACAACAATTTTCTCAGTCTACTGTAGCATCTAAACACAATTACTTTTACTGCAATTTATTTTTTATTTTTTTGTTAGGCAGAATTTAGACAGCTCAATCGCGACTTGTGCTCAATCCATCTATCCATCCATTTTCTTAACCGCTTAGTCCTCACAAGGGTCGCGGGGGTGCTGGAGCCTATCCCAGATGGCTTCAAGGCAGTGGGCGGCGTACACCCTGAACTAGTTGCCAGCCAATTGCAGGGCACACAGAGACGAACAACCACTCATAGTCACACGCACATGCACACCTAGGGCCAATTCAGAGTGTTCAATTAACCTGCCATGCATGTCTTTGGAATGTGGGAGGAGACCGGAGTACCCGGAGAAGACCCACACAGGAGAATATGCAAACTCCACCCAGGAAGGCCGAAGCCTGGACTCGATCTTGCGTCCTCAGTACTGGGAGGAGGACATGCTAACCACTCATCACTCTTTTTTTTTTTATTTTTATTTTTTTTTTATTACATTTTTTACATTTGCATTCTCTCTGCAGACTTCTGTAAATGATATCTATGTTGTGTCACAGTGCGGGAAAATTCTAGACTGATTGCTGACAGACTCATTTTGTCAAACAAACAATTTCAAACTTGAAAGTGTTCTGGAGACACTATTTGTATATAAGAAATGAAAAAGTCATTTTTCCATATTATGTCCCATTTTTCTTCCTCTTGAAGCGAAGCCCAAAAGCTGAGGAAATCCTACTGAAAGCTCTTTATTATTGTTCATCCATTGATGTGTAAACAGCATTTTACAGCTGATGATAGCCTACTGCTGTTATGATCATAATACAGACATAATTATGGTGATTATCTCGTCGGGATTTCCTCCAGTTGCAGGAACATATGCTGAACAGTATTCACCCAGAGAGGCAAGTACTCTCTCCTCTTGCTGGTCTTAGGTTTTTCTTTTTTGTCCTTGAATTCTGCTCGTATTTTTGCCCACAAATGACTTTCAAGTCATCGCTGGTTGAATTTATCGTCCTGGAGTTAGAACGAATGATTCAGACTCTCCTTGGAGCATCATTCATTCCCCTTCAGCTCCTTCCAGCTTGGGGTTATTTAAGCCCCACGCTCAAATTTCAACCGTTTTTGATCGAGCGACAATGAGAGGACCCGCTTTGCGCCCACCGCAATATATTTCCACCGGATTCCAGACTTGCATCTGTGCACGATTATAATGGATCTTCGCCGCGTGTGTGTGTGTGTGTGTGTGTGTTCCCTCCAGGCAGACGTCCAGGTGGAAACCATGAGGCAGCACTTCCAGGAGGAGTCGCTGGACTACGTGTGCAAGTTGCAGGAAATCCAGGAGAGGAAGAAATTTGAGTGTGTGGAGCCAGTGAGTGACACGCCCCCAGCAAGATGTACTCTATGTACTAAGTGTATATACACTAGTGTACACACAGACACGTGATGGTGTCGTCAATTTGGTGTCATCCTCTTTTGCAGATGCTGGCCTTCTTTCAGACAGTCTTCACTTTTTACCACCAGGGTTTCGAGCTTGCCAAAGACTTTGACCATTATAAACGCGCACTACAGATCAATATCCAGAATGTAAGCACAGTAATACCATTCCAAACTTGTTGTTTCTAGTTTCTCCATGCTAAACGTATAAAGTGCGTGCTGTGGGCCCTAAATAATACGGCACGATTCTGTTCTGTGTAACCTAAATTTGTAATCGCGCTGTAGTTTATCACTAACCACAAAATGCATCAATACCACTATCAGTACTGATAATCTACTCTTAGTCAAAAAATCTCGAATGCTACACGCTAATGCTGCAAATTTTGCTCCGCAAAGTGGATGATGAACAGATATGACCTCCTCTCGGGCCACTCCTCTGCATTGGAATCTAGGCTCCGAGTTTACATGTCACATTCATTGACAGCTGTAAATTGCCCCAAGGTGCGCGAATGTGAATGCGTTTACTCGACATTTAGAATATGTACTCTCTTAGAACGCCCACCTGTCTTTTTCTCTAATTGCAAATGTCACGTCTCCTCCCTCGCAGACGAGGAGTCGATTCGAGGGCACGCGTTCAGAGGTCAACGAGCTCATGAAAAGGATTCGAGAGGCGCCTCAGGATTACAGACAGACAAGCCCGATCAGTTGCGAGGGATACCTTTACGTCCAGGAAAAACGTAAGGATTGCTATTCAATTGTAATATCAGAGGTTTTCCATCAACGTTCGTTTACCCTTAAAACCCTAGTTTGTTGTTTTCTGTTAATTTGCTCAATGTAAATATTGCACTCTGGAAAGTGCCTTGGACTTGTAGTATCAGGTTCACCAGTGCTATTTTTTGCCAGTGCTTGGTTACCGGTAACATACTACAATATACAGTATATGCTATATAGTGTACATTCCTATACTAACAACGTTAATTTAAATATGTTATCATCCTTTTGGATCATCAGCATATTTTATCATCCTTTTCAGGACCACCTCCTTTCGGTTCAAGTTGGGTAAAACGCTACTGCACGTTTGTCAAAGAGCAGAAGATCCTGCATATGGTGACTTTTGACCACAGATCTGGTGGAAGGAGTGTGAGTGCATTTCTGTATTGGACATTCAGACTTGTAGACCTGTTAAAAGTAGTTTTCTCACCTTGTAGTTTTCTTACTTTCTCTTTCGTTTTCATCTTTAGGGTGAGACGGAGTCAGTCACGCTCAGGTCCTGCGTCCGCAAAACGACAGACATGTTGGACAGACGGTTCTGCCTGGAGCTCGATATTACAGATCGGTATGGTTTGATTTTTTTTTTTTACTTTGAAATGGCAGCTGATAACCTGTTTACAGAGAATAGTAGCCATTGTATTTTGAGGGAAGTGTCTGTGATCCACGTCACGAACCATCAATTTTAATATTAAAATTTGAGAAATTTTTAATCCTTCCGGCAGACTCATTTACGTGCTTCTCTGGTTCTCTCTTGGTTAACATCAAAGTTTGAATGGGGCTTGGCAGTTAATAAATTCTTGCTTGCTTTTGTGCTATTTTAACCACCAATCGTAGCCGTACCCAGACTTATGAATTATTTTTTTTTTAGGTACATATGACACCGGGGCCCCCATACATAACTAAAATCTGTGTATAATTGATGCGTATTGAAATGGATTTAGTGGGTGAGAGAGAGACTAAACATTTGTTTAGTTAGATATGTTTTTATTAAAAAAAAAAAAGAATAAATAAATAATCACCTCAAAAATGTCCTGATAAAAATTCAATAAAACACAACAAAATAGGGAGTGAAGTATGGGGGGGAAATCCCTGGGGGAAAAAAAAAAAAAAAAAACTACAGGAATTCTACATTGACACACCCGGTGACTAATTGGAGAACAGTGTTCTTTAGCAGGATGGCCACAATTTGACGAAATACAGTGTTTGCCATGGCCTTCATTTTCTGGTGTCTCTCAGACCAGGCACAGCACTCACAGTGCAAGCTCTGTCGGAGGGTGACCACAAATTCTGGATGCTGGCCATGGGTGGGAAGGAACCTGTGAGTCAAACAACTTTTGTACTATGTCATTATCCGCAACTCACTATGCTATTAAACTGCCACCAGAGTGATTGTTGCGCTGACCTGTGGCTGCCCTTTATGTCACTTTGCCACAATAACAACTATGTCTCATTACAGGTCGGCCGATATCTTGGGAGGACCTATTCTAAAGAAAGAGGAAGTAAGTGTAATTATCGGGGTAATTATCAAATGTGTCGTGTATTCGGGTGACACAGAAAGGCATAGGATAATAATAATAATAATAATAATAATAATAAAGTCAAATAATTATGAGAATAAGGTTAGTAAGGTAATCGTGCCAGAATATTAACCCTGAAAAATTATGAGTGAAGTTTCGGTATTACTAGGAAAAACTCCTAATTTAATGTGAATAAATTATGAAAGCAAATGCTACAAGAATGAAGTTGAAATACAGGGGGAAAAAATACATATGGGATCAAGAAGATGGAAATATTACATGTATAAACAAAAAATATATATATAAAAAAAAACAAAAAAAAACTTCAACCCTTGTGAGGAAAAGCAGTTAAGATAATGGATGGATGGATAAAAAAAAAAGAAAAGAATGAGAAGTACATTTGTGAGAATAAAATTGTTAAAGGATTAATTAATGCTTTTATGAGACGGAAGTTGAAATAGTGAAAAAATAAAATTGAAATAGTACAAGTATAAGGTTCATAATTTTATGATAGTAAAATTACAATATCAGTTAAGATAATGGATGGATGGATAAAAAAAAAAAGAATAAGAAGTACATTTGTGAGAATAAAATTGTTAAAGGATTAATTAATGCTTTTATGAGACGGAAGTTGAAATAGTGAAAAAATAAAATTGAAATAGTACAAGTATAAGGTTCATAATTTTATGATAGTAAAATTACAATATCAGTTAAGATAATGGATGGATGGATAAAAAAAAAAAAGAATAAGAAGTACATTTGTGAGAATAAAATTGTTAAAGGATTAATTAATGCTTTTATGAGATGGAAGTTGAAATAGTGAAAAAATAAAATTGAAATAGTACAAGTATAAGGTTAATAATTTTATGATAGTAAAATTACAATATCACAAGAAAACGTAACTTAGATGAAATATTGGAATAAAACTTGAAGTACTACAAGAATAGCACTGTAATGTTATAACGAGTCATTTTCATCAGAATATGAAATGTGGAAAAGCTATCTTAGATGCGGTGAGTGGAAAAATAATTAAAGATGAAATTTGAACA
Organism: Festucalex cinctus; assembly: GCF_051991245.1. NCBI lineage: Eukaryota > Metazoa > Chordata > Actinopteri > Syngnathiformes > Syngnathidae > Festucalex > Festucalex cinctus. The sequence continues at coordinate 4,527,014 of NC_135416.1, read as the reverse complement.
AAAAGGTATCAGTTATGAAGTTGGTTTTTAAGTAATTATATTGTTCTCTTGCAGTCGACGCTCAGCTAGATGACGTAGGTCTGACTTTTGTGAAGAACTCTATCAGCGCCATAGAGTCACGAGGTGAGCACAATTCTGCAGAAAATTTAACAGCTTCATACACATTTTTACCAGGAGAGCTCATGCTTTTAAACTGAGATAAAAAAAAATACTAACAGCAAAACCATTATGGAGAAATTTGTTGCAGTTTCTCTCTGCGTACACCAGGGGTCAGGCATGCACCAGTTTTGAAAATGACTTCCCTTTGTTAGTCACAGTTTCTGTTGATGTAATTACATGTAAATTACTACTTGTCCTATAGTTATTTGTTTGATGTTTCTGCTTGTTCTCGTGCCACCAAAACCGTTGCAATGCCGCTCAATCAGCATTTTATGATCATTGCACAGGTATAAATGACCAAGGCTTGTACAGAGTCGTGGGAGTCAGCTCCAAGGTTCAGAAGCTCCTCTCGTTAATGATTGGTAAGTTGGTTTGTTTTTTGTTTGTTTGTTTATTTGATAGCTATGGTATTTTTATTAACAATTCAAAGCAGTTCCATTTTGTCTTACAAATGTGTGTTACATGCTTTCTTCAAAATAGGCCAAGTCAAGGTATACTGATAAGAGAAAAATGGGCACAAAGTTTTAAGATTGCATGAACCAATTCAGTTACAAGAATGAAATTGTGCAACTGCGAGGATAAAAAGTTTCATTTATTGAGAATAAATTTGTCATATTACAACAAAGTCATACTTTGGCAAGAAAAGCATAATTTAATAAGAATCAAGTGTGTAAATATGAGAATAAAATTGAAAAATTTCACAAAAATGAAAATGATCAAAAAACATGTTTTTATATTGGAAGAAATATTGTTACTTATTAACATTAAATCTCAATATTAGTGAAAGTAAATATTGCAGCAACAAAATAGGAACATACATAAATAAGTAGTACATTTAATTATTACAAGTAAGTGTAATATTTTGAGAACATTTTTTTAAAACTGAATAAAGTTATAAGAAAAAAGTAATTTGGCAAAATTGTCTACCATTATGACAGTAAAATTATATTTGTGTAAGAAAAGCACACTTCTGAGAATTAGGGTAAAATTACAAGAATACAGTCGTAATACTACACAAAAAACATCCAGTTATGCAACATTTTTAATATTTTGAGTCAGAATCCTAAAAGGATCAAGTAATAGTATTATAAAAAAAAAAAGTTGCTATGCTACAATTAAAATAAAATAAAATAAGTAACATTTTTAATTTCAAGAATATTTGAAATAATGAAAAAGCAAACTGCATTGTATCGAGAATAAAAGTACAGCGGTGTTACAAAAAAAATTGTACTTTAATTTTATGGGAATCAACTGCACACACACACACACACACACACACACACACGCACACAAGCCTCTTTTACACTCACTATCCTTCCTCGGCCCTTCATTTGCATATTCCAACATTCTCCTCCCCGCGTCCTTCCCCTGCCTGCTTGCGAGTTTGCTGCCTCCTCTCACAGGCGCGGGGCTCACTTTTCCAGCGCTGTGTTCAGAATGACAACAAACTCAGGCAGCAGGAGCAGCCAGGCCTGTCTCGTCTTCCACGAAGCTGCACACTCATGCTATACACAGTCCCATTAGCTGACACTCTACCCCATAGTAAAGCAATGAGATTCAATACAAGCGCTGTATCAAAAATGTGCCGTTACAAAGATAATGAGGCTCCTTGTCAGATAAAGATATGAAAGATTCTTGACATCACATAGCTTCTGACATCACATAGCATCTTACCAGTTGAAACTACATGCTGGTTACATCAGTTCAAAACAGACACTTGACCACACGGTCATGACCCAAACATAACCCTTGCATGGCCCAAGCATAACCCTTGCATGACCCTAGTCGTGACAGTAAACATAACCCTTGCATGACCTTAGTAATGACAGTAAGCATGACCTTAGTCATGACAGTAAGCATAACCCTTGCATGACCCTAGTCGTGACAGTAAACATAACCCTTGCATGACCTTAGTCATGACAGTAAGCATGACCCGAGTCATGACGGTAAACACAACCCTTACATAACCCTAGTCATGACAGTACTAAACATAGCCCTTGCATGACCTGAGTCAAGTCAGTACTAAGCATAACCATTGCATGACTAACATAACCCTTGCATGACCCTAGTCATGACAACCATTGCAGTGACTTTTGCGAGCTTTTCTGCAATGAAAATATATGATACTGGGGGTGATTAATTGATTGCTTTAATGAACTCTATAAACTAAGCATAACTTTTATTTTGGCTCATCAAATAGCTCACGTGGTGGCGCATACACGATGCACATTGACATCCACAGTGCTGTGTGGGTGAATCACACTTTAAACCCTGAGGACCCTCCTCCTCCTCCTCCTCCTCTTCCTCCTCCTCCTCTTCACCGTCTCGAATCTGTGGCCGGCATCCAATCGCAGTGCGTGTTACAGTACAAACTGAAGAGAGCGTTGTGTGTCAGACAAGACTGGCTGCACTGCACAGCATAACAAACTCTTAGTTGTCTGCTGTACAGTTGTGCAGCTTCAACTCCATGACATTTTATACTGTACCGTAAACATATAGGGATCATGAATTAAAAGTGAGACGTCCATCCTTTTGAATCTGGAAAGATAATGCAATACAACAAAAAACATTTGCAATGATTCAAATGTTAACAAGTTACAACTCAAACTACCGTAATAGTATTATAAAACAGAAAACAAAGATGACATTGAGATGACAACGAATCCACCCATAAAGACAGTCAAAGCATTAATTGTATTTTCACTGGTGGAGGCAACACTTCATCGCTCAGCCGCTGAATAACTAGTGTAGAAGATCCGGTGGCACATGCGCAGCTGACACATCGGCAAAAACAAAACACTCCATCCTCAACTTTTGACCATGTACCACCTGTCAGATGCTATGCTGTTAAATGTAACTCAAGTAAATCTGTGCAACAAAAGTATAATGCAGCTATGCTTACCTTTAGGCTTTGATATGATAAGTGTTACAGAAAATCCGCCATCACTTGAAAGTGGCTCTGGCTCTTCCGCCAACATAGCCTCTAAGTATTGGCGGCGAAAAAAATGAAATTGCCCATACTGTAAATATCACAAAACCCTAATTTTATGGTATAGGTGACTGCTGTAATTACTACTTTCCTATTAGCTTTGGATGCCAGTTTGTGGCACATTATAGGAAGTTACCACAAAAAAAAAAAAAAAAAAGTGCCTCTAGGTTAGAATACTTTCCACAGGAAAAAACACAAATGTGTGGTTTGTGGCAAGCAAACAGCAAATATGCGGTGGTGTACTATATTGTAAATCCCCCAAAAGTTTTTTTTTTTTTTTTTTTAAATTACAAACATTTGTCAAAAATAATCTAATCCGTATAGAAAGGTGTCTGGGTATGGAGTCTGCCCACCGTGGACCTGCACCACTGACTGTGAGGCAAAGAAATTAGTGGGATAAAGTACCCTGGAAACGGTGTCGGACAAAAATAGATGAGTAACGTTCCCGCGTCTGACGTGTGACGCAGCACGCTTCTGTGAGTTCAATTCCCAGCCCGACATCTCTCCAGAGTCCCTGCAGAGCCTCTGAAGTAGTGAGGGATTAATTAATCTTGTAATTAGTGTAGAACCACTAACTTCCTTTCACGTCCGCCGGGACCGAACGGCCCTCCCAGCTGCGGCGCTTTTATCGCCTCGTACGTCTCGTTACGACTTTTACTGTATATATTTATTCTCGCCTCGCTAAGAAAAAGTCCCAATTTGCTGTTAGATTGCGAGGGCCTATTCCCAGAGGTGTCAAGTACAGATAATAGTGTAAAAAAAAAAAAATTACTCTGGTTCAACTCCTTTACTTAAAGGCGAACGGCACACAAAATGTTCTCTGCAAGAGTGTTGTATGCGACCCCACTAGTCTCAACACGATAACCAGATGAATCCATATCCATCCAGGCCGCCATTTTGGAAATACCACCCTCAGCTGTGGTTTGAAATTGATGTCACACATGCCCTCGGGCTCGCATTGCAAACATCATATGAGCAAACTGAGACATTTGTGCTGTGACGCATGCATGTACGAGTCTGAGGGCAGTTTGACATCATCTTCAATCGACAGTAGTAGAGGGAGATGTTGGCCAAAATGGCAGCCCACAGGGATGGATGATAATGGATGGATTAATCTGGATACCATGTTTTGATAGTGCAGACTCCACTGGTTATGGCTGAAGATTTTATTTTTTGTTGTTTTAGTTAAAATAGGCCATATCTGAGGTTGCGTTTTCCGATTATAGATTTTTGTCTATTGAGCATGAATGCTCTTATTTAACTCATTCACTCCCAGCCATTTTCACAGAAGCAATCCCCTTCACTCCTGGCTGTTTTACTGAATTTTGACAGATTTTTGCAAGGTCCGCAGAATATTGTGTTCTATTGCTATGAAAATATGGAACCTATCAAAAGAAAGATTCGAGTCTCTTCTTTCATCAAGAAAAAAAAAGTATATTTCTACCTGTTTCCGTATTGCAGCAATTAGCATTAGAATCTAGCTAAGTTTCATCATTATTCACACATCTATTTAGAATTGTGAGTAATTGAGCTTTTGTTCAAAATGGCCCTGGTTGATATGCCACCTGTTGGCCATTTGTGTAATAACTACCATTTCTCCAACCGTTCTTTGCAGTTGAGAGGCTGAATCAAACATCTTTGGGACACTTAAAACATTTAAAATGGAATGTATTTATACGTTTTTGGGAACAAATGACTTAAAAAAAAAAAAAAAAAAAGTACTGGCTACTCCACCCACCTCGCTACAATTTTAGTAACAAAGTATTTGCACTTTATTTTTCCCCAACAACTGCATATTCCTAAATTTACAAGAATATCTTTTTCTGATTGTTTCAGATGAGAAGAGCAACGAAGTGGACCTGTCCACCAGCGAGGACTGGGATGTGAAAACCATAACCAGTGCACTGAAGCTGTACCTCAGGTAAGCTTCCGTCCAAAACGCTGACCACGTGGGAGCCCAACTGTTGAATACAACAACAAAAAAAAGCTTGATTATGCGTTTAGAAAAGTGCTACAGTTAATCATGCAAGGTCGCTCGTCTATTCCGCGCTCACCGACCAGGTTGACGTGTGTGGGTGAAGCATGGATATTAAAATGCACTTTGGCTTCAGCAAACCGAGGCAGTTTTAAATGTATGTATGTAAATGTAGGCTGTTTCTGCTTTAGGTTGACTCATTTGGAGATCAAGTTTGTCTCTTCTTTCAAATTGCCCTTTGAATTCATCAGTCTGTTCTTATACTTTTTTTTTTTAATGAGCATACGGTGAGAGCTCCCAAGGTCCAACACAGTTGTTTATGTTCAATAATCTCTTCCGTAGCAATAGTTATGAGCAGTAGAGTGATCAGCAAACACATTTATGGTCCAAAACCTGCATATTTTTGCAGTTTTATTATTTTTTTTCCTGGAACCTATCCTCTGTTATTCGCTGAAAATCTCAGCAATACAATTCTAACTTTGAAATCTTGGTGTTAATGTTTAATTGATTGATAGTGTTTTTTGTTTTTTTTTCATGTGCATTTCAGATGTCCTGTTTTGTTAGTGGTCCTTGAATGCACCTCGTGCACAGTCAAAAGTGAAAGTATGTTTCTGCTTCTCTCCCAATGCAGCTACTATTACTTTGCTGTTTAATATTCCCTAACATTTATTTTGGTGTGTTCATGCAAAAACTAAAACTCAAATGACTCAAACTCAAATTTAAATTCTACATGCAAAATGATTTGAAACGTAACATGTATTGTATTATTTGGTTCTTTTTCTTAAACTCTCCAGTTCATTCATTTGCTAAAGTCGATTACTTGGGAGTAATGCGCTCGACGCGTCTACTCACTGTCTGGCCTGCTGGGATAAGGCCAATGTCCTCAGTTTCCTCCGAGACTTAAAGTGCCTCTGGACAGCGTCCAGCTCCGCAGTGAAAGTACCTTCAGATGAACTTGGTTATCTCAACACGTGCGCCATCTAATTCCATCCCCCCCCTCCCGGCCCGGGCCACATTAATCATGACTGTGCACACATCCCATAAAATAGTTAGGGCTGCTATTTCTATCCCCCCCTTCTCGCCGCCCCTCTTCTCTCTCTGTCTCTCTCTGACTTATTTTGACTCTCCTTCTACCCTTGCAGGAGCCTTCCCGAGCCACTGATGACCTACGGACTTTACAAAGAGTTCATCAGCCCGGCGAGTAAGTCCCACCGACACTGCCGTTTTGTCAGAGTGCAAACACCACGCACAAAACAGTATTTGGTGGGTATTAAAATGGAAGTAGATGTAAAGTTTGTAATTATCATGACATCTATGCTAATTTGCTAGCCCATCTATAGTGTTTTGTATTATTTGTTAGCATTATGTGAGAAAACAGATGAAATTATATGGTTTGTTTAAAAAAAAATGTTGCACTTAATTTTCAACTGGGTGTGAAATAAGTGCAAGTCTCTTTTAAAGGGGAAGTCCACCTTCCAAAAAATTATTGACAATAATGATGTTATATGTGACCTCAGTAGTCTAAACATGACATTCTGATTACCGTAATCTTACATTTGTGGAATATGAGTTATGAAGCAAAATCCAGCCGTTTTTGTCCATCTCAGGGGCGGCCATTTTGCCACTCGCTGTCGACCGAAGACGACGTCAATTTTGCGCAGGTCTCAGGCAACAACCAATCACAGCTCACCCGTTTTCTGAAGCTGAGCTGTGATTGGTTGTTACCTGAGACTGAGCCCAAAATGGCCGCCCCCTGAGATGGATAAAAATGGCTAGATTTTGCTTCATAACTCATATTCCACGAATGGAATCAGAATGTCATGTTTAGACTAGCGAGGTCACATGTAACATATTATTGTCAAGAAATGTTTAAGGTTGACTTCCACTTTAGTAAGTTTTAATATGTTTAAAGCATGCAGAAAAGGTAAAAACTAACAAAAGATATGCTCTCGAATTGTGGATTTTTATTTATTTTTTGGTCTAATTCGGGTGGATGTGGAATGTATCTCTCGCGATTAAAGAGGCCTCACCGCATAAAATGGCAGTCATTACCCATCCATAAATTCCACGTATTTGTGAAAGCACTTCAGTTGAAAGTCTACACTTATTACACCTCGATTGGTTTATTTCAAGTCCTTTGGAGTGCTCGTTCCGAACACGGCGACAGACTGAGCCGAGCTTTTCTTAACTTCTTCTTAACTTGTCTCATACTCACTTCCTCTTCAGTGTTTGTTCTTGACACTTCTGAGAGTTCAGCGTCAATGTAAAGTGACATTCATGAGCCACTCAACTCGGGAACACTTATGCCCGTGCGTGTGGCTTTACATTTAATCTCTACATTTTTCTTTTCAAAACATCCTAGTATAATATGCTGTTTCATTTACCTACCGATGTTCTCCCTGACCTTGAACGGCAACCATCCTTATTTCGACTCGTGTATGATTTTTTGTTTTTAATTAAATGTTATTCAAAACAAGTGCTATAATTGGATGAGGTTTGACATTTTTATCAGGCACTCGCAATGAGAGGGAGGTTGAAAAGTGGATTAGCGGTGGTTTTTATTTATTTGTTTGACAGATGACGGCATCTTTTTTTTTTTTTTTTTTTTTTTTCTTTTCCCACGTCGCCGTTCCCATAGTAATGCTATCCGGCGTGGGCGCTCAGATGCCCATGTGTGAGGAGATATTTAAGCCATTCTTTTTTTTTTTTTTAATGTAAATCTGTCTCCTCTGCCAGCCCGTTAGCCCCCCCCCCCCCCCTCCATCCTCTTCTCCACTGCCAAATTCCAACCAGGCTTCACGCCGTATATTACCATTACGCCTCTTAAACGGAAATGCATCATCCCGTTGCCCTTAACCCCCCGTCCTAGAGCTTTATTGCCCCCCGTTGATTGCGTCCTTAAAGATCTGCTAACTTTTTATTTTTCGGAAAGTGTCGTATTAGGCGCTTCAGGCCTATAAGTGGAATTGATGGCATGATTACAATCTCCGCTCTTGGCTTCCTGCCACTTACTTATTCGATTTATTTATTTTTTTCAAACAGAGGGCGGCAGTCCAGAGTCTCGCATCCAGGCCGTCCACTGCCTGGTCCACAAGCTACCAGAGAAGAATCGACAAGTCCTCGGGCTGTTTATGAAGCATCTGGCCAAGTGAGTGATCGTCGTCCCCGTAGTGGTCATAGTTCATGCAATCTGCACCCTCCCGAGCTCGCAACTCGCTTCGTCCTGCCTGCCTGCCTGTCTGTCTCCTCGTTCTCACTCCACATGCTTCTTCTTCTCCTCCTTCTCCCTCACTCCCACTCTTCAGCCTTCACTCCCCCTTCCCTGCTGTCACTCCATCTCTCTCTTCGCCACCGATGCCGCCGCCAGCAGCCTTCGCGCGTTAGCGTGTTTCTTTCGCCTTTTCGTGTATTTTAACAAATAACGGCCCAGAGGGTTGTAGATTTGCTCAACTGCAGATGGGGGGAGGCATCTGTTAAAGGAGCTGACGATTAAGGACGTTGTGCAAGTTGCAAGAACAATTTTTGGATGCTAGATGGTCGTATTTTTCACAAATTTAAAACTGTTTCCAGGTGTCTTGATGACATGTCGGTAACGTGCAAAAAAAAAAAAAAACATCCAGAATTAAGAATTATAGCACATTTAGGTTTAATAAGGAAGTGAACACCATTATTCAAGCCTCCCAGAAGAATTAAGCCTGTTTGGAGTCTACGCTGCCACCTCATGAAGAAGAACGACTGAAGTGTAGAATGAATGATGTGTACAGCATTTTTTATTTTATTTTTTTTAAACATGGAGATGACTATGTAGCAGAGCTAGACTGGCAAGCAGGTAGACAGTTGCCAATGTATAAAAAAAAAAAGGAAAAATAATTCTCACTCATTCATACACTATGATAATCTGTTTGTCAAACAAAACTCAATGCAGCTCTGCTTACCTCTTGACCTAATAGTGTCTCAGACCGCTTAGTCCAGGCATCGCTTGAAAATGGTGGATCATCGCCCAGTCTAGCAGCCAAGTCGTGGGCGGAGAAAGTGCGGACACGGTTATTATGCAAATGAGCTTAAATATGACATTACACACCATCCATCAATCTATCCATTGATCCGTTCTATATGAGCAATTAAAAAGTCACTTTTCCATGCCCACTTTAAATCAATTATCAAGCTTTTGCTCAATAATATTGATTAAGCATTGGATGTCAAACTGCAACTGTATTTGTACTGTAGCAATAGCACTAATGATACATATTTTCACCCTACTCCTTACTGTACAACCCCTGGGTGATCAACAATTGCGCATCACTCTCTATCAGCGAGATTAGATCAGCAAGAAATAACGTTAGCTAACATTACAAGGTTTTACCTCTGCAAGCTTTTTATAAACTTAATATGAGCAAATTGAGGATAAGTAAATAATCCCACTCCTCCCTGAGGCGGTGAAAGTCTGCTGGATCTTATTTCATAGAATCCCACTGCGGGATCGGGCTCTTGTTGGAGGAAAAAAAAATAAATAAAAAAGGGAGCGCTATTGAAATTGAATTTGGATTATCCGGCGTGAAATTCTCCAGACTGGAGAGACTCTGAATATATATATATATATATTTTTTTCTTTCCTGAAGTTGGCGTGTGTGCATGTCCTGCAGGGGAAAAGGAAGCAAAGCCAGAATTTCACACTCCTATCTCAAATGGTTTCAGAGATGTTATAAATGCGAGTTGTCACCGGCGTTTTTGTCTTCAAAGGAATCATCGGGAGCTATTTAAGAAGCCGTTTCCCCTGCAGATGCGCCGCACTGCAGCGGAATTTGACTGTGAAATCCCTTCACCTGTCTTTAAAAAAAAAAAAAAAAAAAGTGTCTTCAAAACGCAGCTTTCCCCCGTAGTTTTTCCACCTCCTAACACTAACTAAAATGTTCCAATTTAATACAAAACTATTTCACGTCTTCCTTATAATATGCTTTGTAAAAGCGATAATATGGGTAAAAAAAAGTAATAGATTTGTTATAGTCATGCAGTGTTTAACTAATTTATTAGACCACCTGCCGTGAAAGCAAGCAGCCAGGATCTGGATGTGCTTTAATGCAGATGCTTTCGAATAGGAATGAGGAATTTCACATTTGAGTCTCCACAATGGGCTTCTTAACAGGTAAATAAAATAATAATAAAAAAATAAATAAATTCAACCTCAGTTTTTTTGTTTGTTTTTTTTTCCCCCAGAACGTAATTATAATTCCGCATCTTAATTAACTAAGAAATTTACTGGTTTTGGCCATTCCAAATACTTAAAGGGATACTTGCCATTTTTGGCAGTCAAACATTAATATATTGCCTATAATAGATTTGATATTTTCATTATTTTTCAATTACTACCTTTAAAAACACATTTTGCAACTTGCTGTCGACCGAAAATGACATCACAAGGGCTCAGGTAACCAATCACAGCTCAGCTTGTGAATGTCACATGACCAAACCTAGAAAACAGTTGAGCTGGGATTGGTTACCTGAGCATTTGTGATGTCATTTTTAGTCTACAGCAAGTTGCAAAATGTGTTTTTAAAGGTACTAATTGTACGTGAAAAATAATGAAAGTATCAAATTAATTATAGACAAAATATTCACTTTTTATTGCTATAATGGGCTAAATTAGTGAAGTATCTCTTTAAAATGATTATCAAACTTTGACCACATGCTTAATTAGTTGTGTCAGGGGCTTTTTTTTCCCCTCTCAAACTGTCCAAGTCCCTTTTTCTTGGGCAATGTACAAAATAATCATCACATCAAAGTTTGATGCCATTCCACACCCACTTAAGACAGTGTAGGCAAAAAAAAAAACAAAAAACTTTTCGTAACTGTCAATCTTCCTGTTCAGTTTCATGCATGGTTCCTATTCCTTGAGACTTTTCGTGCGTACCCAATTTCTTACCCTAATCTCCTACTTTCCTAACCCCTATTTTTTTTCCCCACCAGGATACAAGCAATACCAAAATGTTTCTTTTTCATTTCCTCTTAACTACAACCTACCTATAGCGTGGCTGCCCACAGCAAGCAGAATCTGATGACAGTGGCCAATCTGGGCGTGGTGTTTGGCCCGACGCTGATGAGGCCGCAAGAGGACACGGTGGCCGCCATCATGGACCTCAAGTTCCAAAATATCGTGGTGGAGATCCTTATCGAGCACCAAGAGAAGGTAACAACTCTCAAGTGAGGGCGCGGGGGGGGGCTCGGGGGGGGGCACTCTCTTAATAGGCAAATAAATATTCCAGATTATATTTGGGCCAAGCGTTCTCCAGATTTCTAACTTGTTGATGACTCACTTCATTGCTAATTTTCCATGCGTGGAGAGTCTCTTGCTCGTGGTTAGAAACCCTGCCAGTCTCGTCACCTACGAGCCAGCGAGCAAGTTAGCTAGCTCAGCCCTTAATTAAGAAGAAACGAAACGCACGCATCCAAACCCTCACTCGAGGGTGTTTTTTTTTTCGCCCCCCAACTCTTGGCGGCTGTAAACGTCAATCTGAATCCCAGATATTGAGCACTGATTTAAACATGTAATATGGCTACGTGTTCATTTGATCACTTAATCTCACGGAGCATTGTTACTCGGTGTGGAACCTCAAAGGAGGGAAGAGGAAAGGTTTGAGATTAGTTTTCTAATCTGTTTGGAGCCGCGCTTAGATCTGACGGTATGCCAACTAAGAGCTTTTAGTGTTGTGTGTGTGTGTGTTGTTTTTTTTTTCTTTTTTCCCCCGGCCTCATTAAATGAAAGATGTAAGGAGAAATCTGCCTGCTTGCAAACCTACAGTGAAGAAATGGGGAATTCAGCTGCTGTTAAAAAGATCAACACAGTAACGTAAGGTTTTAGTTTGCTGTCTTTAGGGCGAGGATTGAGGGAATGTATGTGAAAAGTTAAGATGCATTTGTTTTTTTAAGCAAAATATATTTTTATTTCAGGTTTATTAAAAGTTAATGCTATTTTATAAATATTTTCCTTTATTTCACACTAATTTATTCCAAGAACATATTGCAATAGTCCCTTTCATAGTTAAATCGGCCTAATAATTGCTTCCTCAAGCTACAAAAATCCCTTGCATATTCGCAATTCCCTTTTCAAATTCAAGTTGAGCCTATCTTCAGAAACTCAACTATTCCCAGTTTTTGTGCTCTAACTGAAAAGCCATGAAACGTCTCCAAAGTTCCATCTAAATAAGAAAATATTTTTGAACCCAATGTCAAGAAATCAGTATTTGATAAAGTGATAAATCCCAACTGACAGGTGAGCTTTCTATGGTACCAGTCTAAAGGTTGGACACTTTCTCATGCTATTGAAGGAGAGTTTTTGTTTTCTGGTAGTTAAGTTGGAGTAAAGCTAAGTTTAGCCTTGGTATGCACGCATGTTTGTGTATGCACACTTCTAGTGTGGTGTTTTTTTGTTTTGTTTTTTTGTTTTTTTTTTTAAATCAAAATCCAAGTTTCTCTGGGCCATTTATTTTTGGGGCAATATTATAAGATAAGTTTGAAAGTACAGTATGTTAAAGGTTTTTGGAACTATGGTTTGTGGTTTTAATTGTTAATACAGATATCTGACAGGTCATTTGTTTTTCTTAGACTTAGACTTAGACTTGACTTTATTGATCCCTTTGGGATGGCTCCCTCTGGGAAATTTACATGTCCAGCAGCAATAAGAACAGCTAATAAAATAAAAACTAATTCAATCAATCAATAAATTAGTTTATTACACATGAGATTGAATTAAATAAATAATAATAATAATAAAAATACAATAGAAAATAACAATTCAATCAATAAATAAGGTTATTACACCGGAGATTGAATTAAATAAATTAAAGTACAGTAAAGTGCCATATTTGTGAAGTGAAGTGAATTTTAAAACCAATAAAACGTCAATTTTGCAAATCTGAAGTCATTCAATAAACATTAAACACATTTCAACAAATTTAGGAGTCTGAATTTGGATTTTTTTTATTGAGGCCAATGCAACCCCCTTTTTTTTTCTTTTTTTTTTTTGAAAATGAAAATCAGCTCAGCTTGGTATTGGCCCTGAAAAAAAACATACCGTCTATCTCGAAGAAAACCCCCCAGATACTATTTACTAAAATACAGTAATCTTGTTGATTCGACAGTCATTAACAAAACTCCACAATAAATAACACTGTCTCCTGCCCACTCTTAGAATGCGGCGAGGGCCTTTTTGGAAGCTGGAGTGTGGAGGTTTGGACCGACCGACCGACTGATAGACAGAAACTTTCCACACACAGCCAGAGTCCAACTACAGACTGTCAATACCCTCCGATAGCGGAGCAGCCGCATTTTACATTCACCTCCATCTGCCCAGAGAAAGGCAGCCCAAAGTCTCAGCCATATCAGATTTCTCACTTTCTCTCTCTCTCTTCCTGTCTGCCTTGCTCCAACAAACTTTCTCTCTCATGCCATCCCCCCGTGCGTCTGCCTCGCCTGTTCACACTCGCGTTTTCTCTGCCACTTTCTCTCGCTGCAACTAAACCCCCCACCCCCTCCCCTCATATTCCTCGCACCACCACCATCCTCCTCATCTCTGTGATCCTCTCACAGGCTCTGTTGCTGAGGCTTCCACTCTCCTCGGCACACCTATTCCCTTTAAACTCCACTTCTGAAGTCTGTATGTAAACACTGCTCGGGACAAACCCTCCTTGAGTCCGGAACCTGTTTGTTTGATTCGATCACAGACCAGGGCCAGTTTCCCTAAAGAGGATACTTACTTTAGTTACATTTGGGTGCGGGGGGCTTTTTATTTATTTTTCAACTAGGATATCTCTCAGCTCCAGGGATCATCATCCGATTGTGCATCACTATAGATACGCACCTCCTGCATGTGCCTGGAGATTCATGCATTATTCAAAAACGAATGCTTAAGCAATGTTAGCAAAAGTCTCTAAAAAATAAAATAAAATAAAATAAAAATCATGACTTCCCATCATGTGCTACGTTCGAGCCTCTTGGAAATTGGATACAGCTCATCCTTGGATCCATCTGACCACGTCCTCCTCACTGGTACACTTAGGGTGGTACCCTCTTGAGCAGTGTGCCGCCAGCTGTTGTCTTGGTTACTGCGCTCCCAATTGCCTTTTCGATCATGATTGTGTTCCTTCCGTATACTTTGAGACTGCTCCCCTTACCATTCGCATGGCCATCCTCACTCCCGGAAGGTAAAATCTTGCAGGCTGAGGGAAATTGATGGTCATTTTGTATTTTCTTCCATTTTAGAATAATAGTGACAATAGCTAAGTGTTTTGCTGATGGTAAGTCATTCCAGCCTTGTCCAGGTCTACAGTCTTTTGAGAGTTCTTTCGCCTTGTTCATGGGGAAATAGAGCAAAGGTTGTCAAATTTTTTGGGTCCAGGGACTCCTTAGAGGGGAGAGAATTATTATTTTTTTTTCCAAGAACCCCCTTCATAATACTAACCTCACATAAAAGAAAATAGCATGGATACAGAGTACCCCTAAATAGCATGAAAAAGGTTGACTATTATAGGTATACTATGAGAGGGGGAAAAAAATGTAGTATTACAATAACAAATTCATATTTTTCAGGAAAAACCCATTTGGTGTTATAAAAATTGTCTTTTTTTATTTTTTATTTTTATCCTTGAAGATTAAAGGTGTATTTTTTCAACATTAAAAGTAGTTTCCATACAAAGTTGCAATATGATATTAGAGTCAAATCTTACGAGGATAGAAAGTCAGATTTTAAAGTAATATCACATCTTTTGTCCTGGAAAAAAACACCTTTATTCTCTTAAAAAAAAAAAAAAAAAAAAAAAAAAAAAAAAGGGATTATATTGGGGGGAAAAAATACCCATTTCTCCCTTCTCTCATTTTTTTTTTTTTTTACGGAGGCTTTATTCACAATAATACTATGCATTTTTGCACTTTATTCATGCAGGGATATCAGATTTCTGTGATAATACATAAAAATCACATCATAGTCTTTTATTGACCCAGTGCTCAGGTAGGGAGGAGTAATAATTGTTTTTTTTTTTTAATGGCATATTGGTCCCCTTTTTAACAATGATACATTCATTACATTTATATCGCAAATTATTGTGCGCATCAGCCTGCGGTAGCTTACATTGTGACTGAATTGCGGAGGGTAAAATAACTTCTTTCACCCAATAAAATGTGCAACTTTTTAATAACTTCTATATTGTGTGATTTGTTACACATTTTGATTGATATTCTCACCATTGCCATCATCATTTTTATTTTTTTTTTAACTCAAATTCAGGATTAAAAAAATACAACAACACTTTCCTTTTGTATATTTAGAATGTTTTGGTAATTCTTTGGCAACACATGCATCGATGCATACAATGAAGCGACTTGTTTTCAGCTCATCTTTTTCCATTGCGTATTCAGATCTTTACAGACGTTCCCGAGTCGTGGCCTCTCTCGCCCGCCGCCTCGGTCTTCTCCGCACCCGCGAGGCAGTCCAAGAAGCTGAATCGACAGAGCCGTCCACTGGCTGTCTACAACCCACAAGTTATGGACATTCAGACCGGTATGAGGTGCCACCCATCGTATCGTCTTCATCTTACTATACGCGTCCGTGCACGCTAGATTTGAACGATTGCAGATCACAGCGGTTCATTTTGTGAGTCGTGTTGAGGATCACCGCGTTTGACATTCGGTAGTCTGTATGACACCACATTGATTTGCAGCATCATGCCAGAGGCATCTTCATGCGTTTCGTGTCTGGATGTAGTCGTCTCTGGATGAGGGCAAACTTATTTATTTTATTTCAAATAAAACAGAAAACAAAAACTTGGTTAGACTTGGTTATATTTATCGGCTTGTCATGTCATGAGACAAGGGCCTGTATGATACCAGTGGTTGCCATAAAGAGGCGTGGAAGGTATATAGAAAAATAGACAAAAAACATCTTTTGACTTCATGTCAAAGGCAAGATTGATCAATTTTTATTTACAATTACTATCGTGAGGAAGTAAACCAGACTCTATTTGAATTCATTTTTAGGACATGGGGAGATTTTAATTTTCCTGGTTCTTGAATGGCAGATTGCTTAAATGTTTTAAAATAAATTAAAATGAAATATTCCTGCTCAGTGGAAGTACTCTTGGTTAACTGTGTTTGAGATTTGGTGCAGTATGGACACACTGACTTGATCCCATTCATTATTGACACCACAACCTTATTGAATACTTTCGGAAGATGTACGCCTACTTTTGCTGATAGGTTGCTATTTTTAAAACTGCACCAAACTGCAGACGCTCTCTCGTCTGTAGTTAATTAAAACATTTTTATGTATGATACATTATACCACCTCATCTTTTTTTTTTTTTTTTTCATCAAAGTGGACTGGACCAGTCTAAATCTACACATAGGCAAATTTTAATATCTGGGCTGGCCGTTGTAATCCCCATTTTAAGCTTTTTAAGCGGCCCCTGATAATGGATTTAGACCACGTTGTCTCATCCGTCGGTTGGTTTAAGGAAATTTAAGGCGGATAAAAAAACCAGAGTCTGAGTCTGTGTGAGTGATGCTACATGTGTCCGATATCCCTGACTTTGTTCGCACACTTTTTGGCTTGCAGCAGGTCATGTTTATGTCACAAACGGGAACAGGTTGCCGAGGTCAATCCGAGTTTGTCGTCGGGCCATGACGCAGCTTTTGCCAGCACTTAAATTTAATCCCACTCTCAGATACAGGTCATCAAAAAAAAAAAATCTCATAGGCTGTAATTTACAGTTGTGGTGTCATAGCTAATTCGGGTTTTACAAAGGGATTTGATTTTTTTTTTTTTTTTTTTTTCCTGAATCAATTTGATTCACTTCAGTGCAATCCGATATCGATTGTCAACAAATGATTTATTTTATTGATGAAAGTTAACACGTAGGGCTGGGTACCGATTCCTATTTCCAGAATCAATTTGATTCAATTCACAAGGGCCCGATTCGATTCGATTCACAGTGATTTTCGATTCAGTTGAGGAATTTATGCAGCACATATTTTAGACAGTCAAAAGTACCAATGCTGCAAAGAGTAGAAACGTCTTGCTCTAATTTAATGCTTTAGTAAAAATATGAATATTTACATTAGGAATTAAATCCATTGCAGTTAAATTTATCTTTTTTATTTAACAAGGCCTTATAAAAACTAAATAATAATTTAAATCAATTACAACCACAGTACAGGCTGTGTAAATAAATTGACAAAGCGGTGGTGGGGGGGCTGGGGGTCGATATATCGATACATGGTTTTATGTATCGATATTGGGATATGAAAAGGTATATCGATACGATATCGATATTTTAAATCCATCCCTGGAACACGTGGTATAATCAATTAAGTGTTACACAACATTGACATCAGCAAGAATGAAATTAATGTTTTCATAATTCTAGTTTAATAATTGTAAATATAAACTTAAAAGATTCTGAATCTGAGGTCTTTCATAAATGTAAGAAAATACTGTGAAATTCACGTGAGCAGTTTTTTTTCAAGAAAACAGTAAGATAAAAAGAAAAATTTGGCCTTTTAAAATTCAATTTTCTTAAGAATTTATGGGAAGAAAAGAAATATTTAAATAATCCATTCATGTTTTTATGAATATATATTGGGTACAAATAAGAAAATCTGTTATTTATTTATTTTTAAACCCAGCCCAAGTTTAAATAGGCGGTCAAAATGAATCTGCCACTATTAACAGGGCTGAATTTTGAGTTTTCTAATGTAAAATAAATGCCTCGGCTTAATAAAGTTTGGGAAACATTACACTAGGCCACCGCGCTGCCCACGTTCCAAATCAATACCCATAAAATCTGTACATAATTGTTTCGTAGGTTCCAGAGATGAGATGTATTATTATTCCCAGTGTTGCTCTCACTGCTGACACGGTGCTTATTCATTACGACGCCGTTTGAATTATTCAGCTCTTATCAAGGGCCTCTAACTGTAAACAGTTAGCCCACCTCAAAAATGTACTCTGCAAGACTGTTAATTGAGTAACACATTTTTAACGGGGCATTTTTATTTTTATTTTTTTGTTCACCCCATGGGTGTCATCAGCCTGCGACAGCGCCAACCTCGCCACGGACGAGACGTCGATGGGCAGCAACGAGTCGGTGTCGTCGCAGTCGTCGACCGCCTCGGCTTCGGAGGCGACGCCGACGGAGAGAAGCGAGAGCGTGCCTCACAGCCTCTGCTCGGCCAGCAGCAACTCCAGGTGAGTCAGTCTCGTAAAGCCCCACAGCCACCACCCCCGCCCACGCCACGGGTCCGTGAATGTCGTCCTGAATGTCGACGCGACAGATGAATTGTGGGTTCACGCTTGGCCATCCTTCTTCTTCTGCTGTGTCATGTCTATGAAATCACCTTGAAATCTTTTCCTCGCTCGCCCTTCGCCGACTCCCATCAGTGCCTGACAGAGGGGGAGATTATGCGCTTCCTCTTTCATTCTGACCCCTCTCGGCTTGCGCGTCTGCCTCGCAAGATATGCAGGAGTCCTTCCACAAGTTCTTATTATTCTTATGCGATACATGTGCCCTCATTTTGCATAGTAGACACGAGGGTTGTAACGCTATGCCAAAAATCACAGTTGATATGGGGTACTAAAAATGGCAAATAAAAGGGCAAAAATAACACACCGTAGGATAACAGGATCATCTTTTCGAGACATCCAACTATCCAGTAAATGTTTACATTTTAGGGATAGACCGATTATTGGCCTGTTATCAACTATCAGTGCAGATATTTGGCATTTTGACAATTATCAGCAACGACCTTTTTATGAACCTGAAAGCTGATAAAACTGGTATGTATCTCACTGAGCGGCGAATGCTTGCAAACATAGCAAATTTAGGGTTTGTAATATGTACACAAACAGTTTTTGGTCATCACAAAGACATTTACAACATATTAAGACAATTTTTTACTATCTGCGACGATCGTTTGAAACCTTTTACGAACTCTGACCAAAAAAAAAAAAATAATGGCTACATTAGCAATCATTTTTGGCTCAGTGGGATACAGGGAACTTTTCATTTATGATTTATTTAAATTTCCATCCTATGTAAAAAATGATGCTGATAGTGTGAACTTCCTATACTTTTTATTGTTTAAAAATGAAAAATTATAAACTGAAATTAAGTTGGAAGTTTGGAAAACGTTATTTACAGTAAAAATGGTTTACTTGCTGAGTTTTTAATTTAGATTTACACATGCTGATGGTCCTGGAAGCGCTGTACAATTTTTTTTTAAACAAAGCTGCCAAGTCTTTATATGTTTAACATTAAAAGAAAAAGTCAATTTTTGACATTTTTATTCTGTTTTCTCTTTTACTGCAAATGAATATCGGCTTGAAATATCAGTTATCGGCCTCCTTGACTACTAATAATCGGTATTGCCTTGAAAAAAGTCAATCACTATTAAATTAGTCTAAATTGTTTGTTGAGCAATAAAAAGTATGTATCTCCATAGTTTTCTTTTTATCTGAAAACAAAGATAATGTAATGTTGTTTTATGGCGTTTTGTCTGAAATTACAAAGTCCTCAAAACACGTTCCCAAAGTTTGTCCGTCTGTGCCCGTTTTGCTTCTTGACCCCGTGGTTTCCAACATACGTGATGTGGCGTTGGAAGGACGGGGAGGCAAGCAAGCCGGGAGGAGATCATAAATCTTCTCTCTTATTTGCTCGGCGGACAGGTGGCCGCGCGTTGGCCGTGTAAATCGTATTGACATTGGCCAGATATTCATCTTGTTTACCCCCTCATAGCCACAGCCCCTGTCCCTTTATGAAGACTTCCGCCATATGTCACCGGGTGTCACCCCGGTTTTGTTCGCTCATAAATTGAAGCACGGGCAAGATGGCGAGGATCTTGTAGTGCTGGAACCCGAAGCGTCAGCTTTGGCCTGATCCCAAAAAAAAAAAAAAAAAAAAAAAAAAAGAGCTGGAATCTCTTCTTTTGCCTTCATGAATGTCTTATCTATATGAAGGTGACTCTGGAAAGAGAGAGACCTTTCTAATCTGCATTGTTGTGTGTAGGTGCAGCATGACTATTCTTCAGACAATATTATCTCCTTGATTATTCACCCTCAACTGTCATCTGAGTGGGGGGGAAAAACAATCAAATCTTGTGAATTTTCCCACTATGGGACTGATAAAAGTTTTTTTTTTTTTTTTTTTTTTTTTTTTTCCATCTTATCTTCTTGGCTGCGCCCGCTGCCTCCAATGAGGTTCATTGTCAGCACTCCACCAATCTTTTTTCAAATTGGAAGGGATTAGTTTCCTTAGCAAGATCACAATCAAACCACTTAGCCGTTTCGCTACCAACGTTTTTCAGCGCAAGTCTTATTTTTCCCTCCTCTTCTACTTTAACACCAGTCGTCCGTGCACATGCCAGTGGCGGGCAGACTGGTGCGAATCAGAACGCTCATATTCCCTGCCCACCCAAACGCATCACGCTCGGCACGATGAGCTCAGCTTCTCGCTTTTACCCCCTTTTTCTACCAGAAATCCAATCGCTAGCCTTTTTTTTTTTTTCTCTTTCTTTCCTCGCCGTTAGCGGAATGACACTTGATCACCCTCCTCATCCTGTTACTTGGAGCTCCGTGCCGGGATGAAAAAGCCGCGGCTGCTGCGGGGCAGGTTTCCTGTCTACTTAACGAGAAGCAGCAGTCCACGTCTGCTGATGAATTTCTCGGCCGCTGCTAATCTGGCAATTGCGGGATTGTACCAAGGCCCATGAGATCTTTTAAAAAAAAAAAAAAAAAAAAAAAAAAAAAAAAAAAAAAAAAAAAAAAAAAACTTGTGCAGTGGCCATTCAGACCTACTGCGGACATTGGATGGCTGTAACGGTTTGTCCAAATCAACAAATCTTTTGGTACTTCTAGATTGAGAAACACATTTTATATATTGGGAAGGAGCTCATTTTAGCATCGGTAGCCAAACAAAATGACATTTTCACCCTCTTGTTAGGTTATGGCTCATATTGACCTATTTTGAAAATTCGGAATTGGAAAAAAATTGTCGAGCACAAAAATTGGTCTAAAAAATTAGAGTAGGTAATTTTTTTCCCCTCCAGTCCTAATTTAAGCTTTTTAACTCATTCATTGCCAACCCATTAAATATGACGTCCATAGCCGTCAATGGCAGTGAATGAGTTAATATAGACAGTTGTGAACATTATTGGACGGGGCATCAATTAACTCACTCGCTCCCAAAAACGTATAAATACGTTCTATTTAAATGTATTGTCTCACAAATATGTATGTATGTTTTTGTTTTTTTTTGTTGTTTTTTTTATCTGCAGAGAATGGGTGAAAAAAAATGGTAGTAATTACAAAAATGACCAGCAGGCTGAAAAGGAATATAATAGATCAACCAGGGCCATGATGAAAACAAGCTGTTTCCTCACAATTCTGAACAGATTTATATTCTAATGCTAATTGCTGCAATACAGAAACAGATAGAAATATACTTTTTTTTTCCTGCCGAAAGAAGGGACTTTAATCTTTATTTTAGTAGGTTCCATGTTTTTATAGCAATAGAACACAATATTCTGTGGGCGTTGCAAAATCAGTCAAAATCCAGTAAAACAGCTGGGAGCGAAGGGGGTTGCTTCAGTGAAAATGGCTGCGAGTAAATCAGTTAAGCACATTTTTCTGCCATTCGTGACTGTGTACATATTCAATATTGTATCATGTGCTCCTTACCATCGACCAAGTGTTACCTGTATATGTTTCCCCACATCGCCCATATCACAAAGTCCCCATTTACTGCATTTAATCATGTTTACTGAAGAAGCTTAGCTCTCCCGCTGATGGAGGAAAACAACAGATGAGCCACTGAAAAAGCTCGTTTCTATTTTTTGCCACCAGAGCAGCGGCAATGAGCGATTTCCCTCGCTTTGGCTTAGCCATAATTGTGACAGCAATTTTTTTTTTTCCCCTGATGAATCCGTTTTACCTCCGCCGCATTTAACGCGTTTCTAGGGCAACTACGTGTCCGCTAGCTGTTAGCGTAAACGTCGATTTATTTCACCGCTTTTAATCGTCCTACATCGCGTAGATGAATGTCGGTGACTTTCACCCCTCAACTCACCCTTCTCGGCTTTGGCCCAGGGAAACAGCGGTTGCGCCAGGGTCCGGGTTAATGAGTGGATTTGCTGCACGGCGGCGCAACGGCGTCCTGGTGCGGCTGAGCCCCGCAGTGGGCCAGTGCCGCTGCAGAGCTATAAATCACCCTCAAGCGGGGTCCCGACAGAGCGGCCACCGCTGGGTATGGACCGGTTGGGGGAAACCAAAACGAGAAAGCCTCGCAGAATATCCCAACACCTTTGGGCCATGTCTGTCCTCCACAAGGTAACCTCGCATCCGCTCGACCTCCAGCCCCCTCCCCAGCCATTCCCTCTAATTCCCTTGATTAGCGTCTCTATGGGAGCGGCAGCTAGGCAGCAATTTGCCCATTATGTGATGTATTAGCGCTGGCCTTGGGGCAGGCATGGAACGCAGAGGGACGCCTGGCTTCTACTCCCGCTCTCCTTGCCTCCACCTCGGCGTTTACCTGGACCCCCTGCCGGGTCCTGTACGTTCACGCCCAAGGAAATCGGCAGTTGTGACAGCGGGTGATGTAAAGCACAACTTGCAGACGCTGATGCTCCGGATTAGGGATGAAGCGGTACACCGATAAACCGTGATATGATTTCGGACGGTTAGTATGAGTGTTTTTAATTGTAACCACGGTTACTAACGTATTTTATTTAGCATCTTAGGGCGTAGTAGTCGACTTTTTGCGAATGAGACGTCAAACATAGAAGACAAACTGACTAACAGTGATAACAAGATGACATCAGAAATGTTAAGGATTTTCTGTGTTGAGTACGTAGCAAAATATTTCTCAGTTGACTGCTATATTGTTTCACATGCCAAGAGAAATAACAGATAATTATACTTAATGTGGAAATAAATGTGTAAATAAAGCAGTTAGGAAATTTGGCCTTCATTTGGAAAAATTACACATTGATTCTTGTAAAATGCAATTGTTTTCCTCATAATTTGTAGTTTTTTTTTCATGTGGATCAATAAAGAATGCCACTTGGCCTCCCACACTCTTTAGACATAAATACATGAATGAATGTGTACTATAACAGGGAAAGCAGCAAATAGCAGAAACAAATTGCTCCCCCCAAAAATGTTACTAATATTAACTCATTCACTCACAGCCATTTTCACTGAAGCAACCCCCTTTGCTCCCGGCTGTTTTACTGGATTTTGACTGATTTTTGCAAATCCCACAAAATACTGTTCTATTGCTTATAAAAACATGGAACCTACCAAAAGAAAGATTGACTCTCTTCTTTCAGAGAAAAAAAAAGTGTATTAGTAACTGTTCCCGTTTTGCAGCAATTAGCTAAGTTATTATAGCATGTATCAACATGGCCCTGGCTGATCTCTTATACTCTGCTGCTACCTGCTGGCCGTTTTTTGTAATAACTACCACTGCTTTAAACCACCTCTTCATGTCAGAAGCGGCGTCAAAGCCTTCGGTATGCGCTTGCATAAAAAAATAAAAATAAAAACGTATAAATCCGTGTTTGGGAGTGAAGGTCACAGTATTAAAAAACGTGTTTACACGTTTTTGGGTTTGAATGAGTTAAACATTTAAACTCTAAATATGCCACAAACCATGATCCAAAAACACTTTATCAGTCCAACACGCGAGACTTAATCTGACTTGATTCCAGCAGGACATGTTGAAGACTCTCCAGGTTTTCGCAAACAACCAACAAAATCGATAGCTTTACGACTTATTGCATGTATTGTAACTCATTTTAAAGTCTGTGTATTTGCCAGTCAAGATGCAGAATTGGTGTAAAGAGTTACGACGACGAACGAGTTGTGCAGTATAACAATGATGCGCTTCACCGTACTGCATAAGTTAGCTTATTTTGAAATAATATTCAGTAAATATACGACTTGTGGACAAATTTCAATGAAACTCACTGTTCCAGTATAACTCTGGGAAGTTTTGTCCCATAGCTACCTTTTATTACTACTAGGTTCTGGGGCGAATTTTTCTACATCTCGTGTTTGTCTTCAAAGTAATCTGCTCACTCACAGTTGCAGAAAGAAACAGAAAATATTTTACAACACTACGATTTTCCTCCCCCACTTTTCTTCATTGTAGCGTTCCCAATGCAACACACCTAATGTTGATGTAAGACTTGAGTACAGCACCACATGCCAACATGCGGTCATTGATTCCAAGGAAGTGGTTGGAGTGGAATCGATGGAGTCCCAAGTCGTCCGGTCGTTGTCAGCCTCCGCACGCTGTTTGAACGTGCAACACGCTTGCACTTAGTTAACTTTTCTTGTGCCTCCGTGAGGCACTGTGAAAGGTTCATGCTTGTTGCCATGACAACGGGGCGTACGCCATTCATTGCCGTTGCTACCCAGGCCTAATGATTCCACCAGTTTAATGGTGGCTCATGTCAGTTTTTGACATAAGAATGGTTTTCCGTTTCGTATAATACTTGGATGTATTTTTGGTGTGTTAAGATGTCATCTTTCATTTTGCAGAGCGTCCACGGCAGCAGCCTCCTGGTTGGGAGAAGGCCAGGATGTATGCACACCTGACAAAGAAAAGCCACTTGAGAGGTAAAAAAAAAAAAAAGAAAAATACCCGTTTCCTTCCACGCTTGCTCATTAATCTAACACTTAATTTTACCACTATTTGCATAAAACATGAATGCAAGCATCAGTCCGTTTTTCGTCAAATGCGAGGCACCTGAACACTCATTTGTCGTTGTGAGTTAACGGCGTTGAAATTGGGGAGCTCATTTGACTGCTTTTAGATGCGACGCAGGAAATTGTAAACGGCTCAGGGCCCTTTCCCCGGCCAGTCCATTAATGTTATGAACACAAATGTAGAAAATGTTTGTCAAAAATGTTAACCTGCAAACTCGCTGACCGCGAGCCTGTTGCTTTCCAGTTTTTTTTTTTTTCCTTATCCTCCTCCATTGCGCGTTGTTGTTGCGGCTCTGCAAGAAAAGAATATGAAATATTTATCGACCGTGCCGTGTGTTGGAAGCGCGCGGCGCGGCATCTACCTGGCAATGCTGCTGGCTTGGAGATAACACTTTGCGATGGCAGGCAAAACAGTTTTTTTTTTTTTTTTTATATCTTTCCCAGGAAAGAAAAGCTTTCCTCTATCTCTGCCAAATTCAGAATTCTCAGTTCCTTTTTTTATTATTATTTGGACTCAAGTGGTTTGATGGGAATCTGTTTACAAATGTTTTCGGAAACCGCGTCAACAGCAGCATAAAAGAGCATCATGAGGAATCTTAAATCCTCGGATATACAAAACCAAGCCTGGACCACATGTGGATTAAAATCAGATATAGCCATAAATTAGTGAAAATAAAGTGGTAAATTACAGCCCTTCTAAAATGTTTCTAATTAATTATATTTATAGTGCACACTACAAATTTACCACTGACTGTGATTGCTGAACACTTCAATATCAACAGTAGTCTTGAAAATATGATAGCTGGAGAGTGAGGGACAGATTTTTAACATTCAAAGCTTTTCTGTCAGTCATCGATGTATTTCGGCCTACTTTTTTTGACACCAATGTACTACTTTCCTACTAGACAGGGCTTTGGCGGCATCTTGTGGCATCTTAGGGCCTTTCAGAAGGAGCACAAAAAACAAGAATAGGTGAGTTTTTCAGCAAGGATAGGTGAGATAGGTTCCACAAGGAAAAAAAAGCAGCTCATTTCAATATCAATATAATATTTTCATATCATGAAAATATAGCAAACTATGGATAATGCACGTCATTAAACCCTTATGTTAAGCAATTCAGATTAGGTATGCAACTAAGAATTTTTTTAACTCATTCACTCCCAGCCTTTTTCACTGAAGCAAACCCGTTCGCTCCCGGCTGTTTTGCTGGATTTTGGCTGATTTTGCAAGACCCACAGAATATTGTGTTCTGTTGCTATGAAAACATATCAAACCTACAAACCTACCAAAAGAAAGATTAAAGTCTTCTTTCATCAGGGAAATAAAGTACGGTATATTTTTAGAATATATCTAAGTGTCATTATTCACAAATCTATTTAGAATTGTGAGTAATTAAGCTTTTTTTCAACATGGCCCTGGTTGATCTCCTTTGCGCTGCTGCCACCTGCTGGCCATTTGTGTAAGGACTACCATTTCTTCAACCGTTTTTTTTTACAGTTGAGAGGTTACATCAAAGCCTTTTGTATGTTTTAGCATAAAAAAAAGACATAAAAAATGTATAAATACGTCTTTGGGACACTACATTTAAAATAGAATGTATACGATTTTGGGAGCAATTGAGTTAATAATTGATTCATCTGTCAATTATTTTGTCGATTAATCAATGACTTGGATAAAAGAAACTCACTCTGTTAAATTTTTTTATTTTATTTATTTTTTCCTTTTATGTATCTGTAGCGGCACACCTTCACGAGTACCCGATACCTTGAAAAAAGGCTGGTATTGGCCTGATACTGAAAACTGGTGTCGGTACTTGCCCATCCCTAGCATAAAGTAAACTGGTGTGTCCACCTGTTGCTCTTGAATACAACAGAATATGTTATTACTTCTTGCCAGTCTATCATCTTTATAGCCCAGATTTTACACTTTGTTAGATCTTTATTTTCGTGTATGTTTCTTTTTTTTTTTTTGCACCGTACAGTTACGACACTCCTTATGAAACACTTAAATCAGTCATCAATCAAGCACATGTAGCCAGACGCTCATCCCTCGTTCTCTTGCGCAGACATGATCACGTATTAGGTCTCAGGTCTAGATTGAAGCGCTCGGTAATAACCCCCCACCACCACCAAATACCAGCCGGCTCACTGATTGCCTCCATTTTTCAGTGTCATGGGCAGGAAAGCCAAGGCGGTGTACCCGTGCGAGGCCGAGCACGACTCGGAGCTCTCCTTCCAGGTCGGCGCAATTTTCAACGCCGGTGAGTGTTATCGCGCAATAGCGGCGCACCCGCGGCCGGCATATTGGATTGGGAGGAAAAAGCAACTCCCAATCTGATCTTCCATCGAACGGAGAGATAAGACGGAGGGAGGGAGGGAGGGGGAGGAACCGGTGGATGGGAGACTCCGATTTCCTCCTCAGAGGACCAACAGAGACTTAATCACTCGCACAGGAAATGAGGATTAGGTCGTCGTAGTCCTGCTAAAGTCTTAATAGTGACTTTACAATCACTGTGGTAGCCTTTTTTTTTTCTGTTCTTTTTTAATAACATCTTTGGCATAATCTCCTGTAATATTCTTGTGCAACATTTCAGTACTACAATGAACGTAAGATCACGCACCTTGTTAAAGCAAGGTGTTAAAATGTTAAACGCTCTTAAACCTTCAGATTTAAAAATAAAACAAAAACATACATATATATATATATATATATATATTGATGAGAATGATCTTAAAATATTGTGTAAACGATTGAGTCCATAATGTCCACATTTTTTAATATAATTTTCGATTATATTTTAATATCCATTTTCATTTTCGCTATGTATGTATTTATTTATTTATTTAGCCATTTATTTATTTTGAATTTTGGCAGTTTTGGTCCTCCATAGCAATTGATTCGGCAATAACACGGCCACAAAAAGTTAGAACAATAACGGAGCCCAAATCACCCACTCCCGTTGTTCACATTTATTGGAAGCGCAGTCTTAAATTGGTGCGCCTTTAAACTGCCTCCTTAATCCTTTGTCCATCAAAAATGATCGCAAAATGTCTTAAAATAGAAACCACCACTCTGCTGACCCCTGTGGTCATATTTATTGGAGGTAAGGCCTTTCATCAAAGTGTCCTTAAAAAGACAGCTCTAGGTGAAATTCTTGGTGAGAACCAAAAAAAAACAAATCGTAGCTGTACTGTATAATTAATAATAATAATAGAGGTGACTTTCTTGACACCGTACAGTATGTTGGCAAAAAAACAAACAAAACTTGGACTCACATGATTCCCTGTGCTCTGTTCTTATTTTACCCCCGACCCCGGAACACCTTACCCACTACAACCATCACCCCCTCCATGTCCCGTCCTTCTGCAGTGACCCAGTCCAGAGAGCCGGGCTGGCTGGAGGGGGAGCTGGAGGGCAAGCGGGGCCTCATCCCTGAGAACTATGTGGAGATGCTGTAGCCTCCAAAACGGACACAATGATGGAATTATTATTATTCTCCTTATTCGCACCTGTTGTGTTCCCTCAAGCCATGGACCTTTTTTTTTTTTTTTTTTTTTCTTCCCCCTCTTCCGCCCACTTATACATGGTATCCATGAGAACCCCCCCCAACTCACACAGAAGCGTTTCGGTCCACCGACGTGCCTTGCCGAGCCCTGGATGTAAACGGGTATGTATGTATGGCCATAAATCAACAGCTTGCATATTCCTCACCTTCCAAATGAGGCGCACATTGATTTTTCTTTTTCTTTTTTGGGCTTCCAAAACTACTTTTAGACAATTGATGCACTTGTTGGCTTTCCTTTCAGAAGACACCCAAACATCACACCGCTCTCAGAATAGTGACTTTTTTTTTTTTTAATTTATTTTATTTTATTTTTAATGCCGGACGAGACTGTTCGCGTCAGCATAAGACGGTAACTTTCTTTTGAGATTATTATTTTTATTGGAACCAAGTGTTTTATTTTTATTTTTTTTAGCATTTTTTTAAAAGCTCGGTCGCCTATTCCAGGCAGAGACACTCCAGCAAAACAATGTCTTGATTTAATATGATTTTAATTCGACACCAAAAAAATTTTTTTTTTTAAAATGATTTTAGGGTAAATCAGCTCATAAGTGCAGTATATATTAATTTGATTTTGTTTAGTTTTTTTTGCGTATGGTATCTTGATGATGAATGTCGGGGGTTGTGTCACAAGTTTTAAAGGTTTAAGGAAGCACGTCACTTCGGTTTATGTCACCGGCGGTTGCAATAATTTCAAGTGTTGATTTGTGGTGTTATTGTTGTTGTTTGTAAAGGGGCTTGGATTCATTTTTATACACTTTTGGGGACATCCTCCCAACCATTGTTCAATAAGACATGTATTCTTGCAGTGAAATAAATGTTCAAATTGATAACTTTTAAAAGGAATTGTACTAAAATGATTGTTTCCAGGTCCATTTTTGCGATTATGTTCAACAAATGCAGTGCAATTGATCATATTATTTTTTCCCTCAGACTTGGGATACAAGTGACCCAACTTAAAAGGTTTTTGCACCTTGTTTATTTAAAAAACGCAGATGAGACTTTCAGTCCACTAGCATAATGCTAAGGCTAATTAGCATCTTCTTCTATGTTGTTGTGCTTTCACCATTTAAGCACCATATTGAACCAATGAATTAGCAACTATTTCAATCATGATATTACACAACTCACAGCCATATACACTTTATCCTCTGCAGAGAGCAACTGATATTAGTGCCGTACTGATGAGATCAGAGAGAAGTTTGGACGTGCCCCCACTGCAATATGGTTGAAGGCGAGCACACCCAGGAGTATCATTTAATTGATGCAATGTGACATAAACTGTTAAATCCTATTTAATGACGTCATTATTTTTGGTTTCATAAAATACAATATCTATTATCTACAATAAACTGATTACGGGTGACACAGAATTTTATGTTTTAGAAGATTAGCCATTAACTCATTCGCTCCCAGCCATTTTCACAGAAGCAATCCCGTTCGCTCCCAGCCGGCTGTTTTACTGGATTTTGACTGATTTTGCAAGGTCCACAGAATATTGTCTTTTATTGCTATAAAAATATAAAACCTATCAAAAGAAACACTAAAGTCTCTTCTTTCATCAGGAAAAAAAAAAGTATATTTCTATCTCTTTCCATTTTGCAGAAATTAGCATTAGAATATAGCTACGTTTAATTTTCACAAATCTATTTAGAATTGTGAGTAATGGAGCTTTTTTTCAACAATGCCCTGGTTGACCTCCTTTGCTCTGCTGCCACCTGCTGGCTGTTTGTGTAATAAGTACCATTTCTGCAACCATTCTTTGCATTTGAGAGGGTGCATCAAAGTAGCATAAACAAAAACAAACAAAAACGTATAAATATGTCTTTGGGACACTTAAAACATAAACATATTTATACGTTTTTGGGAGCAAATTAGTTTAGAGTGAATTTTGCCCAGATAATGGAATGGGAAACGTATCTGTGCTGACAATTTTAAATATGAACAGTTTTTGATATTTCCGGCATGAAAAATTGTGTGTGGGGAAAAGCCAAAAAAATCCCCAAGTTATGACTCCGTGAATTGTGACAAATTGATTGTAGCCAACAAGGAAACGAGTGTAAATAAAACAAAAATGTCGTTAAGATTCTGAGCACACCACTCGTGATAAATGATGAAAAATATTGAGTGGCTATTTTTTAATTTTCATGTAGTAATTAAAAAAAAAAAAAATGTCTTCCCTTGCGTGTAGCAGGCCTTTGGTGCTCACTGAGCTGTGTTTTGGCACCGGAATGATTTTTATCCACTCGAGTGTGTTTACACTGTATGTACTGTAGCTGCGCCGGCTCACACACACAATGATTACATAACAAAGCAAGCTAGCGCTAATGAGATGGGTGACATTTTTTTTTTTTCTTCTCCCCCCTCCATCACTGCCACCATCCACCCTCAGGGCCCTTCATCCGTTCCCCTCTTCCTCCCCCCTTGAAAATAGTGCTGAATCATAAACGGCGACGCCAGCCAGACTGTCTGTCAAGTCTCCGCCTCCTCCTCCTCCTTCTTCGTCGTCCTCTCCAACACTATCTGAATCATCTACACGTTCCGACTTTGGATGCTTACTTCAGTCTTGTCATTGATTTTTTTACATTTTTTTTTTAGGTCACAATATTATTTCATCCTCGTGATGATTATATCTTATTATAACCACGCGCGCCGATATTTTGTTTTCATGAACCAACTGCCAACAATCTCGGTTTGACGGTTGCTGTGTTTTTCGTTCATCTACAATTTAAGCGAAAAGCTCATTGGTGCAAAAAGTAAAGACAGAAGTGCTGTTACTTTGCTGAAATGAAAAAAGTACGAATGATTTTTCAACGAGCGGTTTTCAGCTGTTAATTTCTAAAACTTATGGAGAAAATGTTAACGTTTGAAAATTCAACACCGTAAAGTTACTTTTTCAAATAAATGAGCAAAAGTGTAATAAGCAATGATTTTCAATTACAATAAACAGATTTGGAGATAAAAACATTTTGTATTAAATAATTTTGATTAGCTGATGTAATGTGTATGTGTTATTTGATAACATCTGTTGCTAAAATGGAGAAAAGCACCAAAATAAACTTAAAAGCCACTAGCCACTACTTTGCTTAATTTAAAGGGATACTTTACTTATTTTGGGAGTCAAACATGAATATTTTGCCTATAATAAATTTTATATTTTCATTATTTTTCATGTACAATTAGTACCTTTAAAAACACATTTTGCTGTCGACTGAAAATGACATCACAATGTGCTCAGGTAACCAATCACAGCTCAGCTTGTGAATGTCACATGACCACACCTAGAAAACAGCTGAGCTGTGATTGGTTACCTGAGCCCTTGTGATGTCATTTTCAGTCCACAGCAAGTTGCAAAATGTGTTTTTAAAGGTACTAATTGTACGTGAAAAATAATGAAGGTATCAAATTAATTATAGACAAAATATTAACTTTTTATTGCCATAATGGGCTAAATAAGTGAAGTATCCCTTTCACCAAGTACGAATTATCTTGATTTGGGATAATCATGAGAATAAATTATATTTGAAATAGCTGAGCTACAATAAGTATTCAAGCGAAAAATTGATAACAAGACAACGTGAAGACAAAAGTCACTTGACATTACTTTAACTAGACTAAGTGCAATTTCTGGCGAAATTGCGTGGGAATGCTGAAATCTGAATGCTAAGATTTGAATGCATGCGGAATGCTCATGATACGAAGTGCAACCGTAACGTTGACACAACCGCGTCCCGTTCGGAGTATCGTTTCTATTGCGTCAATATTTTGTGAGCGTCGTTAAAACCGGACGTCTTCATTTCTCCTCGCTCAACGCTTCCTGGCGACGTTCCAGCCACGCTCTGATGCAGTGTCCTTCATCCTTCACCACCACCTCATCCGCCCCGCCTTTTTCCCATCCATTTTCCCCGCTCCATGACTCAGCTCCGCTCGGCACCGCCCACCGTATTACCTTCATGTGCCGGATTCAGCTTTACAAACTTAATATATATATATTTTTTTTAAAGGACAAAAGTGGAAACACTGATTGAACTGGAAGTTGAAGTACTTTAAATTGAAATAGAAAATATTTACGTAGGTTAACATTAGGGGTGGGAACTGTGGGTACCTCGCGATACGATGCGATATGCGATACAATAACGATTATTTCACGATTAAAGTTGAGAGTTGAGATATGACGATACCACGATTATCGCTATATTGCTCAGGTAATAAATAAAAGTAATCATAAAATAATAATTTTAATAATAATAATAGAAGTGAATAATAAATAAAATAAATAATACATAAATAGTAAAATAAAATATATATATATAAAATAAAAACAATAATAAGCTAAGTCTTCTTCGCCTGAAGACTTGCGTCCATCCCCCCCCCCCCCCCCCATTATGACGATACCACGATTATCGCTATATTGCTCAGGTAATAAATCCACAATAAAACTAATTATAAAATAATGATAATAATAGAAATAAAAAAAAATAAAATAAGTCAATATCAATAAATAATATATAAATAATAAAAATATAATAATAATAATAATAATAATAATAATAATAATAACAATAAATACCCAAGGTCATGAGTCTTCTTCGTCCATTTCCCCGCCACTCTTATGAGGCGCTCCCCCTAGTGGCCTGCCAAGGAATTGCTTAATAAGTCATGAACAATGGAGCCGTTGTGGCTGTATATTAACTACAAATATTGCGATACCGATAGATTATCGGGAGACAAAGTGTCACGATTTATCGTGATATCGATATAATATATATCGATATATCGTCACACTCCTGGTTAGCATCAACGTCAACACACCAGTGTACACTCCGGTTCTATAAATAGATCATTCTTCAAATGAATGAATTTTGATCAGATAAACTGGATTTTTCATTTGTTCAACTCTGAAACATTTTTCAGAAAAAGTAAAAATGTCCGGTTCAATTTCATTCGTTACTCACAAACACGAATAGCGAACGCAGATTTTGTCCGCGAGTCGGAGAGTTTGTCGTTAAAAGTATTTGTACTTGCCGTCGTACTGCAAACTGACAGCCACAAAACGTCCGAATGCAAACGAGTGTTTATATTGGGAAGACTGTAGAAAATGAAGGGAGGTGGTGGTGGGAGGGGCTGGGAAAAAATGGGCCGCCATGTGCGCGGGCGCAGCCGTGAAAAATCGTCCTGATCCAATAGATTCTTGTTTCTATGGCGCCGCTACAAGTGAAAGCGTTTGAAAATCTGGGGGAGATTTGGAAAGGGGGCTCGCGGATTTCAATGGGGTGGGAAAATAGAAAAATAAAGCAGTACAGTCTGGCAAAGAGACGCGTTTGCAGATTGTGAGGCGAACAGCGATTCAATCGCCGTTCTACCTTTTTGTGTTGTTGGCTTCCTCAGTCGTCCAGCGCGGCGCCGATGCAGCTGTTTTAAATTCAGCCACAGTTGAATTGGGTTCAATTTGGCCAGAGCAATAAGTGCTTAATACATGTCATGTGACCCCAACAAAAAAAATAAATGAAATGGAAAAAAAATAATAATTACAAATAAATTGTGAGGACATAAAATGTTAAATATCAAAAAGTATTATCGTCCATTTTTTTTAAAAGACTTTTGAACAGCTGAACTTAATTAGTGTCACTTTAAGGTGTGTGCTGATTGCCATTTAATATGAGATTGAATGTGATTGGTTGATTCTGAACAAAGCTGCATTACCACTAACGGGGTGTGCACACTTATTCAAAGTCATGACCATAGTTGTTGAACATCCCTCCCGGGTGTAAATATTAGTGCTGTCAAAATGAAAGCATTAACTCTGGAGTTAAAGCGAGTTAAAGCTTTAAAGCTTTGATTTATTTTTATTTTTTTAACAGAACTAGTAAATAAAAAAATAAATAAATAAAAACAATAGATGTACCAGAAGATCTAATAATAATTACTTTAAGTAAAAAAAATCAATCAGCATATTGTTTTTTTTTTTTAATAGCCTTGAAAGCAAATCAATTTTTCATTTTGAAACACGAAAAAAAACCATTTTGTTTTTGTGATTTAAAAAAATATATATTTGCCACTATTGATGCAGGAACTAAAAAAAAAAAAAAAAAAGCCATACATTCATGAAAACAATAGGATATGCCTCCAATGAGTAAAGTAACTAAAGAAGGGTTGGCTACCCCCGAAAAAATAATTTTGTTGTAATTTTAAAAAATACATATATATTTGCCCCTATTGATGCACTAATTTAAAAAAAAAAAAAAAAAAAAAAAAAAAAAAGCCATACATTCATGAAAAAAATAGGATATGTCTCCAATTATAAGTTAAAATACACGAGGGTTGGCTACCCCAAAAAAATTTTTTTGTTGTGATTTAAATATATATATATATATATATATATATATATATATATATATATATATATATATATATATATATATATATATATATATATATATATATATATATATATATATATATATATGACACTATTAATGCACTAATTAAAAACAAAACAAAAAAAACATACATTTATGAAAAAAATGGGATATGCCTCCAATAAGTTCCACAACAAATGAGGGTTGGCTACCCCCCCAAAAAAAATAAATAAAAATAAAATAAAAATAAAAGACATTTAAAAAAAAATCAGCAAATAGGTGAATCAACTGGTGCATAAATATGTAAACATATGTAGTTTAATTAAAAAAAAATAAAAAATAAAAACATCCAAACACGAGGTGTGGTGACTTGTTGATTTTTTTTTTAAATTATTATTATTATTGTGGTGCTGGTCAACAATAGCGCCTTGGATTAGGAAATCATCTCAACAGCAACAACTCAAAAAACAAAACAAAAAGATCAATCACTTGACACATTTTGTTACAAAATAAGAAATACTTCTTTTTAAAATCACATGAACAATGATGAGAGAGAAAAAAAAAAAGTAACAAAAAATTGAAGAAAAAAAAAAAAAGAAGGTTCTAGATGTCATCTGTCTCACATTCAGGTAGTAAAGTCTGTCACAACGTATATCGTACATTCATGTTTCCTTCCAACACAGAAAAGAAGACGAGTGGGGGTAAACGCGTCATTCCATACAAATGTTTTACACTCAACAGAACAAGAAGCATTTTATTTTGTTGTTGTTGTTGTATGTACAATAGTGTTAAACTGTAAATCGGGTGCGATTAAAAAAAGGCACAAGTTTCCCTTTTTTCGTTCTTTCCTTTGTTTCTTAAATACAATGTAAACATCTCGTTGTCATCAAAACGCATGCATTTATCAACATTTTACAAAAAAAAGAAGTTTGCTTTTTTTTTTTTCTTAGACAAAAGTACTTAAATATTATTTTCCAGCAAAATATAATTCTCTCAAAAATACTTTCCCATTCAACCTTATTTAGACGTTTGCCTTGATTCCTTACAAAGGACAAGCAAAAAAATAAAAATAAAATCATGTCGCTGTTTTGTTTTGATTTTCATAAATACAGTGGAACCTTTGAAGTAGCAAATTTACGTTAACGTAAACATACAAATGTAGCTAACGTCGGCTTTGCTTACATTGTAAGTTCACGAAGGGGAGTGGTTTCCTCCAATTGGATGCTTTTAGATGGGGCGTACATAATTATGCCCTATGAATCCTGCCTAGCAACAAGGCTTAATGTGACCAGAAGAGAATAAATTAGCATTTTGTCGTAAAACGGTAAACAAAATGACCCCCACCCCCGAAATAACCTAACATGACATGTGATACTGAGTCTGACATGGCTTTTTTATTTTTTATTTATTTTTTTTTACATTTTTTATTATTTATTTTTATTTTTTTTATTGATTGTTAAATGATGAATTCTGGTATTTCTGCCATTTGTTCCTTGTCAACATCACTTTCTTTTTTCCTTTTTTTTTTTTTTTAAGATCACAGTTATGACTTATTTTCTGTCATTTTGAACGATGTAAATATGGAATACACGTAGTTTCCGTTTGGGCATAAAATCCAATTGAAATTCGGATGGAGGCTCCACTGTTTTCAAAACGAGGGACGTCCCGATTCCTTGCTCCGCTTTACAAAAAATTGCCCAACGTAAAAGGAGCATAACGCCCGCTAGCTGCTGCTCAACCAAACCTCCTCTGTGCATTAATATTAAAAAAAAAAAAAAAAAAAAAAAAAAAAAAAAAAAAAAAAAAAAAAATAGGATATGGCTAATCCACCAACAAACACACGCACACACACTTTTCACACTGGCAAATTAGGGAAAATAGTTGTTTTTTTTTGGGGGGGGGGGGCGATTGCACTGCTAACGCTCCTCAGTAGCATGACCGTTTATGGGAAATATGTGAAAAACTCAAGTGTCCAAAATTATGGCGTAAAGTGTACCTTCCAAAACTTTCCAATAGCTCTCGCTAGTTAGTAGCTGTACGTTAAGCAGATTAAGTCTCCGTGTTAAATCAACTGTACAGGCTGTGATCGTTTGTTTGTGTGTCAACTGAAAGCATCTAATTTGTATGTCCAAATTTTGTGAGTTCTTACCTGAAACACAAAAGAATACTAGTTTTTTTTGTTTTGTTTTGTTTCTTAATTGGAGTGTTAAAATTAAAAGAAACTGAAAAATCCAATCTTCTTATGTATTTTTGCGGGTAGAATTTATTTGTTGGGTTGTTTTGTAGTTTATAATTTTTTATTTTTTTTTGGTGGGGGGTGACTAAAAATAAAATTTGAGGGTGTTTTCAGGTAACAAACATTTCCAATTTTTTTCAAAGAAAAATAAAAAAATATATATTTTGTTTACTTATTTATATAATTATTATTTTTTTTTTTTATGTATTTATTTCCCCCCCCTAAAACTAATTTAAAAAAATGAGGTGGGTGGCCTCGGATGAAAAAAAAAAAAAAAATTATTTTAAAATTATTCATATAATTTGGTGGAGGTTGTCTAAATATTAAAAAAAAAATACCCAAAAGATATTTATTTTGGCTAAAGTAGAGAAATTATATTGAGTATTATAGAATTATAGAATAGAAATCTATTGACAGGAAGAAAGTTATTTGTTCTGAAATATAATTTTGTTTGTGGATTTGTAAAGAATCAAAATTGCATCTAGTTGTTTCTGCTACAGTTTTTTTTTGGGGGGGGGGGGGGGGCTTTCTTTCTCAGCTAAAAAAAAAAAAAGTTTTTGGCCTCTTAATAACCAACTCACAAAATTGGGACATGTTTTTTGTTGGAGGGCGACGTGTGTGAGTTTGCATTGTTCATTTGAAAGTCAGTGTACTGTACAAATGTTTGGCCTGGCATCGATTATGAAAATGAAGCACCTTAATGTCAAAGTCTGAAAAATCAAAATAACGACAACTCTTATCAAAATGCTTT
The DNA here is from genome assembly GCF_051991245.1 of Festucalex cinctus. Classification (NCBI taxonomy): domain Eukaryota; kingdom Metazoa; phylum Chordata; class Actinopteri; order Syngnathiformes; family Syngnathidae; genus Festucalex; species Festucalex cinctus. The sequence goes on along the minus strand of NC_135416.1, from coordinate 4,489,230 downwards.
ATTAATGGTATTATTTGTGGGAAGTCGGGTCACAAAAGGGGCTGACTTTGCTTGTGAGTAAAAACAGACGTGAAGTGCACAGCTGACACAAACGACTGAGCAACATGGCTGCCCAGCCGACCAATCCCTTAGCGGCATTTCAATTTTGTTGCTTCTTATTGTCGTGATTGTTCACCCTCCGGAGTGACTCCGTTAGCCGTTTGCATATTACTTTGGATTGTTTCACTGCACATCAGAACTGCAAAAATGTATCGTTGAGTCCAAAATAATTCATACCCCCTCCCAGAAGATTTGACGTTGGGCTGGAAATTGAGACAAAAAAGTGAGAAAATGTTTTGAAAATATAAAGTTGACACAATTTTAGTTGTATGACAGTTTAGTTTGTGTGATTGTTAAAATAACTTTGCTCATTATATTTCATTTCTTGAAAATTACAATTCATGTAAAGTTATTACTTTGTTTTTAATTGTTAGAATGTCGCAATAAATTCTACATTTTCGCAGATTAAAACTTTATTCTTATCAAATTATCGTGTTCTTGTAAAACAACTTTATTCTCATGTTATGTACTTTATTATCATAAGAATATTATAACTGTATTCTTGTAAAGTTTGGACTTTTTTTTTTTTTTCTCAGAAAATTACACTATTTCCTGTATTTTTTTCTCCCTACAGAATTATTTTTTTCACACCCAAATTTATTTTTTTTTGATTATTCTTTTACCTCATACCTTTAAAATAGTTTGCGTTTAAAAATTATTTTAAAAAAAAGTTTTTTTTTCTCTCTTATTTTCCCTAATCTATTTCTTGTAAAACAACTTTGTCATATTATATATTTATGTATAATTTGTATAATTACGTATAATTTCATTTATTGATTAATCAAATCAAATCAAATGTATAAATATGAACTATACTCTTACTTTTAAAAACCTTTTTCTTCAAGGTATTTCTTGTAAATCATTTCTCACATTTTTTTGTCTTTTTTTTTCTTCTTTTTTTCCACAGGATTTTCTTTTTCATTTTTAAGATTTTTTTTTCTCATAAAACTGTTTTTTTTTTCCTCCGCCCCTCTCAATTTTAGTGTTTTTCTCATTAAATTCATTAAATTATCCTTTTCATAAGTAGCTACTTGTTCCAAATGATCTTTTTCTCACCAAAGTAATTTTTTTTTTTAACTTTAGTCTTCCAATTCAGTATTTTCAAAATTCATTATTAAATTCTGTTTCTTAATCTTGCATTTACAACTTTTTCCTCATAAAAAAATATTGATCAACTTTTTAGTCGTGTTATTCAATATTTAGAAAAAAAATGGACTGTTAAAAAAAATAAAAATAAAAAAATAAAAATAAAATCCCCTCTTTCTTGCCTTTTATCCCGCATCCAACGCGTGCAAATAAATGGGCGGGGTTTTGAATCATTTTGGACTTGTGTAACACCAATTGAATTAGAAAGTGAGCTCATGGTGAAGCATGTACAACACGTTATACATGTAGCCCTTGGAATATATTCAACTAGACCTTTGGCCTTATAGTCAAGCGTGTATTTATATTTTTTTGTTGTTTTTTGTCTCCCCTGTAGTCCTGCTGTAGATACGCTGCGAAGCAAAATTCTATCTATTGGCTTAACATACTGTATATTGATTTGCTGCATGTGAGAAACTGCATAAGCCGCAGTTAATCGAAGTGATATTTTCTTTTTTGAAGGATTTTGAGTGCATCTGTGTCGTGTTAGTGTGAATGTAGCACGAGCACATCCGAAGGAAATGTATGGCTTTATCTCCGTTCAAAAGATAGTTAGCGTCTTTGGGGTGCACAGGGGGGTTTTATAAGGGGGGGGGCGGGGCCATGGCAGAGGGATATATTCCCGACTCCGCCCCAAATATTCCGGTCCTTTCTTTTCCTCCAGCGCGTTCCGACGATGCGCGCGCTCGCGGCGCTTCCCCCGTCGCCGCGAGTTCTCAGCCAAGTGTTTTTCAATGTTTTGTTTTTAGTTTGTTATTTTTTTTTTTGTCCCCCGTCACTTCTTGTGGAAGTAGATGGTGTGGGTGAGGCCCGACTCCACCTTTGGTATCTGGTCGCTGATGATCTCCACCAGCATCTCGGGGAACGCCACCTTCAGGGCCTGCGACTCGCGGAAGGTGTAGAAGCAGAAGTCCAGCAGGTTGGCCACCAGCTGCCGCACAAAAACAAACAAAAAATTAGATTCGATACAGAGCAGTTTCAAAGTTCTTATCAGACTCTTTTGGAAAAATTTCCAACAATGCATGGATATTTTTGTCATCTAATAATATCATGGTTTTACAGCTTATTTTTTCATAAAATGATTTTATTCTTTAAATTAGCATTTTTAATTTAATTTTAGAAAAAATACTTTTTACCTTTTTTTTTGTTGAAGACTTGTTTTAGTTCAATTATTACATGTACTTTTTTAATCATTAAATAAATTTGTCAACAAGTAGTACGCAAGTTGTTAAAAAGATTATTTTCAGTGGCCAGTGGGGCACACTTGATTCCGCCCTTTGAATTCTGCCTAGTAACAAGCTTTTTTTTTTATGTGACCAGAACCACGACCAATCCGATATGCAAATGTGCGACTTTTTGACACAACAAGTTATACTGGAGTCCAAAAATGAGCTCTTCTGGGGACGTTTATGTAGCGCAACCAAATTGGACTCTGACTTGTACCCTTGTTTATGGAGCGGAATGGACTTTGACCCCTTTCCAGTTCCTTTTAACTCGCCACAAGGGGGCGCTTGATGCGATTTCAGCATCTCTGATGCATTAACCCAATGATTAGCGTTAGTGAATTTTGGCAAGCGGGCCCTCTACAGTGATCCAGAAAACTGTCAGTTGGCATTGATCCGCCTTCTGTTCTGGTCAGCCGAAATAACCGCAACCCCTCGGGGGGGGGCAGATTGGGATGCAGTAATCCTTATTAGGAGCCGCTGCATCAGCCAACCGCCAAGTATGATCCAAATCCGCTCTGCTGCCATTCCAGAAAGGAAAAGAAAAAAATTCCAACGATATCAGTGGCGCCCAAAATTGCCAGCGAACACCTCCCTGCGTGCGCGGCGCCGCCAAAAGAGGGGGCGGTACTACAGTAGGCGGCGGCTGGCAAGGCCCGCCGCGCCGGGGGCATACTTACACCGTGCATGGCGTCCAGTAGCTTGGTGAGCTGGAAGAAGCGCTGCCAGGTCTGGCCCGAGTTGTTGGTGGCCTTCCCCACCGAGCGCCGCAGCTCCTTGATGTAATTAACGCGCATCTCCTCGAACGCCGCCTGGTTCTTCAGACCCTCTTTGGGAACTGCGAAACGAGTCACCAGACAGAGGGGGCGGGGTTGGACCAATGACAACTAGGATGGCTTTAAGTTTAACCACAGTCTTAGATGGTGTTGTTTGACGAGCCAACTATCTTTTGAACGCACATTTTAGCCCCCAATACAACTTAACACGAAATTGGACGGACACGTTGATCATAACAGAGCACAAAATGTCGGAAAGTGAACAGGAAGTAAATCTAACGGAAAACAGGCTAAGAAAATGAGAAGAAAAAATAAACAAGCTCAACACAAAATTGGGTGGTCTACTCTCAAAAACCCGTGCCCGAATTGAACAGGAAGTCGGCCATTTTGGAGGCTAATTTTGTGAGAAAGGGGTGTGGAAAAAAACTGAAAAAAAATATATTAACCTGACACAGTTTTTACCAATTTACATGAACTTTAGAGGACAGGTATCATAACAGGACCCAAAATTAAATAGGAAATCTGCCATTTTGATTTTAAGCCACCATTATTGAGGGCAAATTCCATAAGAACAGGACCTCAAATGTTAAAAATAAATAAATAAATAAAATAGCCCCTGCAGGACCAGTTCCACCAATTCATGTCTATCGTAACAGGCACGAAAAAGTCTCAAGGACCAATGCCCAAAACTGAACAAGAAGTCGGCCATTTTTGGTGGCAAATTATAATTTAAAAAAAAAAAAAAAAAAGGCCCCTGGAAAGTTCCCCAACACCAATTTCACCATTTGACATGAAATTCAGTGGACATGTCTGTTGTGACCAGGATTATTATAGTTTTGGAATTTTTAATTTTAGTTTGTTTTGATTGTTGTTTTTTTAAATTTAGTTTGTATTAATTCGTTTTCAGGGTGGTTCTGTTAGTTTTCATTTGTTTAAGTTATGTAAAATTTCATTCTAGTTTAGTTTTAGTTAGTTTCAGTATTAGTTTTAGTTTTTTGTTTTTTTTGTTTTAGTTAACTAAAATAACCTTGGTTGTGACAGGACGCATAAGTCTAAAGTTTGAAAGCTGCCAATTTGGGCTAAATTTCCACTTTGTTCATAGACAAACACCTACTATGGAATTTGCCCAAATGAGCTCTGATCAAAAGTAGTCATACTAGATAGATGGGCGGTCCCTAGATCAATATGTGAAAAGCATGACGTCGTCCATTAAAATGAGATGTAAGGCCTAATAGGAAGTGTGGCTTCCACATTCCATCAGATTGTCAGTGGAGCTGGAAAACGTTAAACCAGCTGGAACGTTAGCATCTCGTAAATGCTTCACCAAAAAAACCCAAACTGCCTTTTTATAGCACAAGGTTGAAATTCCGCAACGTTTGTAAGAGCAACAAGTCTAGATGATGATGCGGCGGGAACGGCCGGCCCGTTGGCCACTTCCTGTCGGTTAGCATCGCGTCTGTTTCCGAGAAAGGGACGCTCCTAGGTCAATAACTCCAAAGTGCGCTTGCGTTACTCGTCCGATCGTTTTTCGCCTCTTTCTCTGCACAGATGAGCAAGCGCCTCGAGGCGCGCCGTTCGCCGGGAAGATCCAAAAACAGATTGGTGCGAGGCGGGCGGGACCTATTTCATGGCTGGGCATGATGAAAATGTGCTAATACCCGAAAGATGTGTTTGGACCTTTTGTTGTTGTTGTTTTATTTTTTCTTCTTCTTCGTCTCTTCCTGCTGACCTACATAAACCCTGAATAGAAACTGACCTGGCATTTCGGAGCGGTACAGAGGATGCGACCCCCCCCCATCCTTGAAACGGCTCATCCTCATATCGTGGTAATTGGTGCCAGAGACATTTTTTTTTTTTTTTTTTTTTTTGCGCTGCAAGTTACGCAACCTATTTGGAGGCCTCAATTCGCTGAAAACTTTATTTAAAAGTAATTCAAGAGTGAAGTGTGAAAGGACGCATGAAATAGTCCCACAGTTGACCATTTTGGTATGATGCGGCCATTTTGTGTCACCAGTTTCAACACGACATTTGGTGGACATGTCTATCGTAACAATATGCATGAAAGAGTCTCAAGAACCTTATGCCCGAAATAGAACAGGAAGTCGACCATTTTGAGCAAATTCCATATTTGTTTACGTCACCGTGTAGATGGAGTGCGGAGAAGCATTATTAATTTAAACTGATACTTTACTTATGTAGCCATTTTTAGCAGTCAAACATCAATAGTTTGCCTGTAATAAATTCGATATTTTCATTATTTTTCATGTACAATTAGTACCTTTAAAAACACATTTTGCAGCTTGCTGTCGACTGAAAAATGACATCACAAAGGCAGTTAACCAATCACAGCTCAGCTTGTGAATGTCACATGACCAAACCTAGAAAACAGGTGAGCTGTGATTGGTCGTTACCTGAGCCCTTTGTGATGTCATTTTCAGTCGACAAAGTTGCAAAATGTGTTTTTCAAGGTACTACTTGTACGTGATAAATAATGAAAGTATCAAATTAATTATAGACAAAATATTAACTTTTTATTGCTATAATGGGCTAAATATGTGAAGTATCCCTTAAAAAATATACGTACTTAAAGGGGACGTCAATATGTTCTAGACAGCCCTATGAGTCTAAATATGGTATTTTGTTTAATTTTGCCTGAGTGGAATATGAGTTGAGCAGCAAAATCCAGCAGTTTTTATCACTAACAAAAGGCAGTCAACTTGCCGTCGAGTGAAAATGACATCACAGTTGCTCACACAGCAACCAATCACAGCTCATCTTCAGGAAACAAGCGAGCTGTGATTGGTCATTTACTTGAGCAACATTGATGTCATCTTCAGTCGACAGCAACTGGCAAAATGGCCGCCCCCTGAAATGGTTAAAAATGGCTGGATTTTGCTGCGCTCATATACCACAAATGTAATATTAATCAGAATATCATTTTTAGTGAGGTCACATATAAGACATTGTCAAGAAATATTTAAAGGGATTCTTCACTTATTTACCCATTATAGCGATAAAAAGTGAATATTTTGTCTATAATTAATTTGATACTTTCATTATTTGTAACGTACAAATAGTACCTTTAAAAACACATTTTGCAACTTGCTGTCGACTGAAAATGACATCATAAGGGCTCAGGTAACCAATCACAGCTCAGCTGTTTTTTAGGTTTGGTCATGTGACATTCACAAGCTGAGCTGTGATTGGTTACCTGAGCCCTTGTGATGTCATTTTCAGTCGACAGCAAAATGTGTTTTTAAAGTTTGTACATGAAAAATAATGAAAATATCAAATTTATTCTAGGCAAAATATTGTTTGCCAAAAATAGCTAAATAAGTAAAATATCCCTTTAAGGTCGACTTCCTTTAATAAAAAAAAAAAGCTTATATCTGACCGTGACCAAGAACATTTTGTGTTCCAAGCGATGACTCATTTGCAGTATCATGTCTGCGCAGAGGTGAGGCGAACGCGCCGGCCGAACGGGGTCATCAGACACCGCGGGCTGGATTGAAACCTAAGCCCAAGGTCAGAGAGCATTAGCAGCTCCTCTCCCGTCCTCTTTACTCCCCCCGCGCGCTTTCGTTGGTTCCAGCCCAGAGGCGCTGGTCGTACGGCGACGAGCTCTGACAACGACTGTGTCAACACCCTCTTTCCCCTTCCGCCAGCTTGCTCTCGGAATGGCTGCGACTAACGGCGCTTTCCCCAAAAGTCGCCTAGGAGATGGTACGCTCGCTTGTGAAAATGAGTCACAACCGCTTCCCCGGGGGCTTCCAAATGGTACAGTCGCACTTTACAGTTTTCTCCGCTTGGGAGTAGAAAATGGGCTTTCTAAGCTCACCCCAGCCTAACCTTTACTTGCTTGAATACAACCGGTCGGAATACATTAAGGTAAAACCTCTCCAAACCAAATTCAACCATGCCCCGCCCTCACCATACCATATTTGGAAACCTAGCCAAAAACTTCAACTCCGCCCAAGAATACCCAAAAGGCAGTTGTGCATTGAACACAATCTCATTGTGTGTAGCTCTTTCTTCACCAAATGACAAATGAGAAAGAGGAAAATTGCAGCTCTTGGAGCGCGGCCGAGCTCGGCAGGGCTCGGTGGCAAATCTCCAGACGAGCAGCGAGCACCGGAGAGGGAGGCCACGGCAACAGAAGGCCTGGCGATGACCCCCCTTTGACTCTCCTTTTGTCTTTGTTTTTCCAAGATGGCTTCTTTTTTCGTTCATTGGTTTGTCCTTAAAGCGGTCGTTCGGATTTTTGGACATGAATCTGCATTACATCCTCACTTTTACCCCTGACGGCGTTCCGTGACACGAGTTCTGGTCCGGTTTTGGTCGAGAGGAAAGTAGTCCGGCAAGTTGGCTGGGATCACGGAAATAAAGAGGTTTGCTTCTCAAAAAAACTATTTGTGTTCAAAAGAGTGATACATTTGCATCACAAAACTTCGCCTGAGAAAAAAGTCAGACTCCATTACTGCCGGGCACTATTTTTCTGTTCGTTCGTATCACTGCGCCCTGTAACTATAACTTCGAACAGACAACTTGTAGATTAGTGCGCGTCTATCATGCTGTATGCAGCGCGCCGTGCAGTGATACGAACGAACAGAAAAATAGTGCCCGGCGGTAATGGAGTCTTTTTTTTTTTTTTTTTTTTTTTTTTTTTTCTAGGGTGAAGTTTTGTGACGCTTTATTTCCGTAACCCCAACCAACTTGCCGGACTACTTTCCTCTCGACCAAAACCGGACGAGAACTCGAGTCACGGAACGCTGACAGGGCTAAGTCAGTGCTGATCGCACACTACTAGAGGTGATGATGCAATACAGATTCATGTCCCAAAATCTGAACTATCCCTTTAAATCTACCCTCACTCATTTCATCCATCCATCCATTTTCTTGAACACTTACCCCAGAAACCCTTTTTTTTTTTTTTTTTTTTTTTTTTTTTATTAGAGTGGCGTGTATGAAGTCATTTTGACTATCAGAAGCCAATGTGTTCAGTTTTTTTTCTCACAGTGCGCTTTAAATAGGTAAATATGGCTTTGTAGCACTGTGACCCGGTGACTTCTTTTTGCAGTGACAACTATTTGGAACCAAAGTTAGCTAACTAGCTAGCTAGCTAAGTGCTATACTGTGCCTTGAGATTGTGTCCTTTCATTGTACTTTGGCTTCACTGAATATCTCAAGCCACATTTTAACGTTTTGGTCCATTTCGGTTTGGAAGCGTATATCTTAGGCTTAAAAAAAAAAAAAAAAAAGAAAAAAAAAAGACGACTGAATATGCTTCCTACTTCCAAAAAGATCTACGTCCTCTTTTCTCTGTACATTTTTTGGGCCCAAGAAAAAGTATCCAGCCAGGATTTCACTACCCCAAGTCTGTGTTTTTCTTTGTCAGAATATTTATGATATATAAAAAAACATAATAGCGTGATAATGGATACTTTAGTCTGCATGCATTCTTCGATTTTGTTTCGTGGCCTGTGCTTCTTTTTAAGTACTGCCTTCCAGCACGCGCGATCTAAACTTGAACTAAATTGAAAATTTGTGTCCTCTTTCCCCAGAAAACGTACACATTTTGGGACCTAAAGTCTTTTCAAGTTTGTTTATTGTGGCTACTCACTTATTTTTCTTTCTGTTTTTTAAAGTAATATTTCAGTCGACTTCAGTTCAGAACATCACGGTACGGTTTTGAATCATAAATCTTGGGCGAACACACTTATGCTACGTCCTAGGGCAAAAAGTCCTGCACAACTTTATTTTTTTTTTCATGTGAAAACCTATTGTTTGTCTCTCAGTGCATTTTGTCCAATCAGAATGTCTGGAAAAATCTCCGTCATCCGACTTTTTTTTTTTTAAGTGCATGCTGACGTCTCCATCCGCCATAAATATTTCCACTGATTGGCACCCGGTGTTGGCGGCTCAACGAAGTCTAGCCAGCATGCAGACTTCTCAAACTCGCCACTAACGCTTCTCGCTCCACCAGCGCCAGTATGTAAAATGCATGAACTGCGGGTCCCGGTGGACTTTTGAAACTTTTTTTTTTTTTTTTTGCTGTGTTTAATAGCCACTGACGGGTGTAGATGGTGACAGTCTGTAGACGTGATTGGTGGGGGGAGAGAAATTTGAAATGAGTGACCTCTTTTCCCATGACATATCGGGACCTACAAATGTCTGGGATTTGAAAATTACCCAGTATTTCACTCCTTGCTGAATTCAAATTGTATTTTTGGACAAGTGAGAGTAGAGGATGATAAACGACCGTATGAAACTTCAGTCTGCATTCGTTTATCTGGTGCTCTGTAAGTTTCTCTTTTAAGTCATGGCTAAATGTCCGACCATCCATCCTGAAAAGTCTTCCAAACCTTTTCTACTGAAAACCACTAAAGCTTTAAAACTTTTAGCATTTCGCGACAAAGCTGTACACGGGCTTGTAGCTGGCTGTCTTACTCACTTGTGCTGAGAAGCAGCAGGACCTTCATGGAGAGGAACTCGTCGTAGGTGAGCTGCAGCCGAACAAACTCTTGGCTCACCTGCCTCATGCCCAGACACAAGCTGTACATGGCGGACTGCTGCATCCGGTCCCTGGAAATAAACGAGGAAGGACGGTTAAGTGGTGGGAATCACACTTAAAGGAAGGGTCTTCCGTTTTCACTCAGGAAAATGCACCATATAAAAATACAGGATGTACAGCCATGAACTCCTTCTCAATCGACACCTCCGGGCTTCTGTTAATGTGTGGTGGTGATTTTTTTTTTCTAAATCCCCACACCCCCAGCCTGTATTTTGCCATTTTGTGTTTGTTTTGTCAACAGCGGGATGTTTCTGTGCACAGACAGTTATTTACCCCTCCAGCCAATCGCAGAGCGGGGGTTGGCGGGGGGCGTGTCGCTAACGGTCTGCAGACGGGGCCGGGCGAATTTGTCAGCTGCATTTGATTTTTTTTTCACTCACTCACTCACTCACTCACTCACTCACTCACTCACTCACACAAGAGCTTGAGTGAGTGAGTGAGTGAGTGAGTGGGGCCGGGCGAATTTGTCGGCTGCATTTGATTTTTTCACTCACTCACTCACTCACTCAGTGAGTGAATGAGTGAGTCAGACTCCATTACCGCCACACAAGAGTGAGTGAGTGAGTGAGTGAAAAAAAAATCAAATGCAGGCGACCAATTCACCTGGCCCCACTCATTCACTCACTCACGCACACAAGAGCGTGAGTGAGTGGGGCCGGGCGAATTTGTCAGCTGCATTTGATTTTTTTTCACTCACTCACTCACTCACTCACTCACACAAGAGCTTGAGTGAGTGAGTGAGTGAGTGAGTGGGGCCGGGCGAATTTGTCGGCTGCATTTGGTTTTTTCACTCACTCACTCACTCACTCACTCACTCACTCACTCACTCAGTGAGTGAATGAGTGAGTCAGACTCCATTACCGCCACACAAGAGTGAGTGAGTGAGTGAAAAAAAATCAAATGCAGGCGACAAATTCGCCTGGCCCCACTCACTCACTCACTCACTCACACAAGAGCTTGAGTGAGTGAGTGAGTGGGGCCGGGCGAATTTGTCAGCTGCATTTGATTTTTTTTCACTCACTCACTCACTCACTCACACAAGAGCTTGAGTGAGTGAGTGAGTGGGGCCGGGCGAATTTGTCGGCTGCATTTTATTTTTTCACTCACTCACTCACTCACTCACTCACTCAGTGAGTGAATGAGTGAGTCAGACTCCATTACCGCCACACAAGAGTGAGTGAGTGAAAAAAAATCAAATGCAGGCGACAAATTCGCCTGGCCCCACTCACTCACTCACTCACTCACTCACTCACTCACTCACTCACACAAGCTCACTCACTCACTCCCCGCTCTGCGATTGGCTGGAAGGGTAAACAACTGTCTGTGCACAGAAATGTCCCACTGTTGACAAAACAAACACAAAATGGCAAAATACAGGCTGGTTTAGGAAAAAAAAGTCACCACCACACATTAACAGAAGCCCAGAGATGTCGATTGAGAAGGAGTTCATGGCTATACATCCTGTATTTATATAACGCATGTTCCTGAGTGAAAACGGAAGATCCTGCCTTCCAGGAAGCGCTCTTCAGAACACATTAAATAGCAAAACTGAGAATCAACTGCTCAGATGGTACCAAAAAGCCAGGCTGGGCTGGAGGGGCGTGTGAGTAATTAAGAGTTTGAGGCAAGTTCTGCGTTACGTACGCCACACCACCTAGCTAGCAAAAAACTTTGACAGGCTACTAGTGCGGCTAATATGCTAATATATAGGTAATTTACAATCTCTCCAGTATATTTAACATAGTATAATTATGTAACATGTATGTACTGTAATATTGATGGACCATAGCCGTAACATACACTACGGTAATAATAACATACCAACATCAAGATAATAAAAGTTGATCTTTGTGCTGAGTGTCTGCACATATTCTCTCCAGCTCTTTGCCTGATTTTTTTAATTTTTTTTTATTTTTTGCTGACTCACTGCTCAAAGTGAGCTGCTGCTTTTCGCAGCGCTTTATAGTCTCTGAAAATTGTTTCTACTTGTCTCCAAATTGTTTTCCCTCGGCCGGAAGAACTCATCCTGACATTTGCGCTCAGGCAACTCACACACACACACACACAAGTCAGCGGCGACCAGCTGTAAAAACAATTAGTCGCTCAATTTTTTTCCCAGCCAAGCGTGACATCAGAATTCCTTTTTTTTTTTTTTTTTTTTTTTTAAAGAGGAAGAAACGTCCCATCGAGCACTAACTCAGTAAACAGGCATGTTATGGTGTCTTGTGATGGGATCAGGCAGATATTAGTTATAAAAACATTAGCTTTTCACAAACTGTCTATTGAAACCAGAGGTTTTATTTATTTATTTTGTTACGTGGTGGGCCCAGAACATATACGCCACTGTATGCGTGTGTGTGTACGCACTCGTTGAAGATGAGGTCAGGAGCGAAGTAGAGCAACTGTCCGTTGGTGTGTTTGTAGGAGCGCCAGCCGAGACAAAACGAGGACAGACACATCCACGAGTACTGGATCAGCGTAATTTGGTCCTCGATGGGCAGGCCCCGAAAACCTAGCGCAGAAACGCACAAAGTCAATCTCAAGTCCACTAACAAAGGCTTGACACATTTTTGGGGGGTTTGTCATGCATTCTGGTACAAATTGTTTGTATTGAACATTAACACTGTGCTTAAATATTGGATTTTAAAAAGTATTTAAGTAATGCTTCAGTTCTTAACTCTTTGGCTGCCAAAAACGTTTAATGACGTATGCTAAAATCCTAATGAATGCCGCCATAAACGTTAATTGATGTTTCCTAAGTTTTTCTTTTATTTTTTATTTTTTTTTTTTTAATCAATTGGCAGTGGAGCGCTGCCTGCTCAATGGGTTGTGGAATCCCAAAACACCCACGAACTATGGCCAGCAGATGGCAGCATTGTATCTCTTTTAAATCTGATGAAATCGAACGTTGTCAACGATGACGTGAACAATCAAAGTCTTTGTCACTTTAAATCTAATTCACAGTGTCACTAAACACAAAAATAGTGTCAATGTTGTGTAAAAAATAAAATAAAAATATTTTCACAAAAAGCATGTTTTCTCTATTTTTTTTTTCTATTTTTGCTTATGTCACTCAAATGACCTATTTTCAAATGGTGATTACTAAAGAACGGAATAAGGTAGAAACATACTTTTTTTTTTTTTTTTTAAGAGCTATGTAGTCGTAGCCAGAAATCAGTGGAAAAATTACTGTTGATATGCTAATCAAAGGATTTGGATAATTAAAAAATGGCTCAAAACGATAACGCTGTTAAAATAGTTGTCGATTAATTTGATAATCGATTAATTGATTAATTTTGACAGCTCTGGTTTAGTCAAGTGAAGTTTGCAAACTGAGCCCTTGCGCACTGTGATGTCATTGTCAGGCGACATCAAGTAACAAAATGGCCGCACCCTGACAATGGTAAAAACAGATGATATTTGCTGATTCGTTCGTATTCCACAAACTTTTAGATTAGTGTGACCGAGTAGAACCTACTACGAGAAAAAAAAATTGACTTCCTGTATAAAAAGTAGCTGACAAGTGTAAACAAACGAAACGCAGTTTCCCCTTACAGTATCGCACATCTTTTCCCAAGTGTTTCCTTATCGCTGCGATTCATTTGCAATCCGCACGTCAGGGGTATAACGCCGCATCTTGTGGTAACGTGCAAAAATCCCAGCGAGGATTCCAGTTATGATGCCTTGCGAGGGCCTCCAGAAATAGAAACAAGAACGGGAGCGCTGCCAAACTCTCAATCAATGCCTGGCGAGGAGCTCCACATGCGCCACATAACAACACCAAAAGGCAACTGAGGACAGACGAGCGACTTATCCGCCAGGCGCTGCGACTATTTGCGTCTGTGGGGACGTCGCTCGCATTCTGTAATACTATACGCGGGGCGCCTCGACATATGAGTTCGAGCTGTTCCGTCAATGCGCTTGTAAGTCAAAGACTTGTATGGTATTCCGTCGCCTTTGAAATGAATCGAAACGCCGTGAATCCGTTCCGGGCCATCCAATGGCGTGCAAAGGTGGGATCTCGCATCCGACCGAGTGAGGGCATCCGCAGCACCGCTAATTCACATTTGAATAGTGTGGAAACTGACAGTTTAGATTTGTTTATTTTTTTTATGATTTCATTTTTTTTTTTTAAATAACTTTTTTTTTTTAAGTGTGAAGCAGAAGTTTGGTCCTGAAATTTTTGTCCTTCATAAAACCCCCCAAAACATATTTAAACAGGTCAATTTGACATGCGATATAGTTGAAGAGTTTCACTTTACAGGAATTATTAATAAAATGCATATTCATAAGTAATAATCAAAACATGTTAACTCATTCACTCCCAACCATTTTCACTTAAGTGTTTTCCTGGATTTTGACTGATTTTTCAAGGCCCGCGAAATATTATGTTCTATTGCTATAAAAATATGGAACATACCAAAAGAGAGATTAGAGTCTCTTCTATTATCAGGGAAAAATAGTATATTCCTATCAGTTTCTGCTGTGCAGCAATTAGCAATAGAACATAGCTAAGTTGCATCGTTTTTCTCAACTCTGCTTAGAACTGTGGGAAAACTGTGGGAGTTTTAACATGGCCTAGTTGATCTCTTATACTCTGCTGCCACTCAACCATTTTATGCAGTAGAGAGACTGCATAAAAGCCTTCTCTATGCTCTGGCATAAAAAAAACAAAAAACAAAAAAAAACGTATAAATACGTCTTTGGGACACTTAAAACATTTAAAATATGACGTATTTATACGTTTTTGGGAGCTAATGAGTTAATATAATAAAATTTTGAAAAATGAACCAAAAAAGGCCAGCAAAGCGTTACTCTAAAATTCTGAATAATTATGCATCAATTGACCAACATAAAACTTTATAGCTAACATACAAAATTGCGAATTCCAAAAATATATTGTGAAAAATGTGCTTTTATGGGTTTTAATCTGCCTCGTACTTTACAGCAATCATGAATAAAAGAGGCAAATTTGAAAATAATTATTTAAAAAAATATTAAATTGAATTATTTTTAAAAAAACAAACTTCGTCAATTTGAATAGCTGTAATTTGAGAACATTACAATAAAAATCTAAAATAAAATATGTACTAAAATATCGAGAAAGCCAGTAAAAATGAACATGTAAAATAAAAAATCTTATATAACTCACATTGCCCCCCCCAAAAAATCATGAACATTGTGAATTAAAAAATAGAGGCCACAAATTTTGACTGTATTTTCACTTTAAATATTAAATAAAATAAAATGAAAAGTGGCCAAGAGAAAAAGTTTTATCGTGAGAATGTTGTACATTAATAACAAAACTTGATTTTTCTGTGCATTTTTTTTTTCCCCCTTGCGTAGCAATTTGACCAGCAATGTAACAGGACGATATTTAATACGCTTCTGACTTTCAAGCTAACTGGTTGATATTCCCCCACGGAACATCTTTATCTCATCTAACTGCACTTTAATGAGACGCATCAGAGCCAACATCTGGCCAGAGCGGTGATGTAAATGCCTTCGCTCTTATAAATCCCCATTTCTATTTAATGCTCAAATAGGATTTTCATTGGTAATCTCATTGGAAGATTTGCCGAACGGTTTCCAGGGCTTGAAAGGAAAGAAAAGCGGGAAGCCTGACAGACAACGCGAGCCGGCGCGGCTATGAATATCGTCTTCATTAAAACGTGCAATTGCATTACAAGAGGCTTTTCATTTACATTTTATTGGACTGACATTTAATAGAGAAAGCGGAAGGTCCAACGTGAGTCGCGGATGGCGGGAATAATTCATGCACTTTGAGTTTTTAGCATTTTTTTATAACTGTCTTACAAGTGTATAAAGATGATGCCAGCGGATTTCGAACATCCTAACTCATTTTTCAAAGCAAACAGAATATTGTGTTCTTTTGCCACGTATACAACATGGGTACCACATGAAAGATCGCATTCCATTCTTTCATTAGGAAAAAAAAGTGTGTTTCTACCTTATTCTGTTCTTTAGTAATCCGCATTTGAAAATAGGTACGTTGAGTGACATTGAGCGAAAATCGAAAAGAAAAGATACATTTTCTCCACAACAGTGACTTTGATACTAATATTTTTTGTTTAGTGACGCTCTGTGTGATTAGATTAGATTAGATTTAATGTTACAAAGGCTTTGATCATTCACGTCAACCTTGCAAACGTTCTATTTCATCAGATTGTGTCATGTTTCGTTGGAATTCGCAGCTCTAGTTAGGGCCCGAGCAGCTACTAATAAACTTGAGTTGAGTTGAGTTGAGTAATTTCATACACCGGCACCCCATTGCAAAGAGATACAATGCTGCCATCTGCTGGCCATAGTTAGTGGGTGTTTTTGATTTCACAACTCATTGACCCGGCTGCGCTGCTGTGCTTGGGCGTTGCACTGACCACTGATATATAAAGAAGAAAAAAAAAGCAGTTGACGTCACTTAACGTTTATGGCAGCATACATCGTGATTTTACTAAACGTTATTAACTCATTCACTCCCAGCCATTTTCACAGAAGCAGTCCCGTTCGCTCCCGGCTGTTTTACTGGATTTTGACTGATTTTGCAAGGCTCACAGAATATTGTGTTCAATTGCTATAAAAGCATGGAACAAATGAAAGGTTAAAGTCTCTTCTATCATCAGGAAGAAAAAGTATGTTTCTATCTGTTTCCGTTTTGCAGCAATTAGCATTAGAAGAGAGCTAAGTTTCATCAGTTTTCACAAATCTATTTAAAATTGTAAGTAATTTAGCTTTTTTTCTACATGGCACTGGTTGATCTCCTTTGCTGTGTTGCCACCTACTGGCCGTTTGTGTAATAACTACCATTTCTGCAACCGTTCTTTGCAGTTGAGAGGCTGCATCAAAGCCTTCTGTATGCTCTAGCATATAAAAAAAAACACACAAAAAAAAACGTATAAA